>NC_067399.1:268413955-268561455 GCF_016432865.1 Antechinus flavipes
GGGAAGATTTTCCCAAAGGATTAATAACCTTTTCAAACCTTTAAAGTAAAGCAGCAGGCGAAATCACCATCAAGTTAAAAAGCCCTTGTTAGTGACAACAGTCATCACCACATGGAGAACAGTTTTATCCCATAACCTCATTGCAGGAAACCACAACTCCCCAGTAAGCTGAGGAAATGCATATTAGAAGTAGAATGATTAGCATTGCACCAGCGTAGTTCTGAACAGTAACATATTATGAATGTTTTAATAGAAAATGAGAGATGTTGTGAGGGAGAAAAACACACATATTTTAATAGGATGGATTTGAGGCAGTCTAAACAAAGGTAATAATCTTTTAATAAAAAAATTATGCTAGTAATGTAGCATGTCAGGCTTTAGTAGCACTTTATGAATAGTCAAAGCAAATGAATGGATACAATGAGTTTTATAGTGAATCCTACAGAAGTGAAAGTAGTGCATACACCAAGGAGTTGTGGGTAGCAAGAAAATGAGATTGTCTTGCTGATTGGATGCAGACAAGCAATGAGTTATTCAAGAACTCACAGTCAAACAAACTGCTTGTGGCGCTAGTACTTGTGCCCAATTACCAATTCAGAGAGAAAATAAAAAGCAGTTTCAGTAGAGTCAGGGTGGGAAATCTCCAATTAGCACCAATTAGTGAAGTTGCTTCCTACAGCGGAATTCTGGGGACATAAGGAAAAAAAATAATCTCCCAGAATGCCTAGTGGAGGCATTTATTTACCAGGTGATGAAACTCCTTGAAGAATAACTTGGTGAGGATTTGAGCCTGTGGGATCTGAATACAGATATTAGTTGGAACTTGCCTGCTCGATTTGACTGGTCAATCATAGGCTGTACTATTCTTCTTCTGGCATTAATAAACCTGGAATAGAACAGAAGTCCATTCATCAGACTCTCTTTCTGGGCATTTTGAACACCTTTACATTAACACTGCAACGGTTTCAATACAGTGGAGCATGTCTTGGAAAGTATAGTTTGACCTTAAAGGCAATTTTCCCCCTAAGTGCTCAAAAATAGTTAACTGGCTCATCATCTCCCATCACCTCGCTAGCCAACTCCAAGCCAATTTGGTAGATAGCCTGGGAAAATAAAGTTCTAAATGGGAAGGAGAACTTCTGTTAAATCACAATTGTGCCTTTGCTTCTCAGAACAAGTAGGGACCTGGTTAAAGTTCACAGGCTGGGAAGACTTCTCCCTCCCTTTTTTTTCCCTCCTCCCCCTCCTCAGCTCCCCCATCTTTGGGAGATTCAGCTTTCCTTTGCAGCTGGCCATAAATGAGGACCAGGCTTTGCACTCTCTGCTTTCACAAGGTATTGTTAGGTCAGCAAAGCCATCAATTAGGCTGTCTGAAGTTTTATCACCAACACAGCAGCAATAAGTGCTGGCCCAGAAAGACTTCTGCTCTTCAGCAACTCCTGCAGTTTGAGCCTGTAAAGTCAGGGGTCATTTGGAGGTCAGTGCCAGTTGGGGGCGACCTTTTCAGCCAACTCTGGGACACCCAGGGCAGAGGATAAGGTAACTGCCAACCATAAACCGAGGCACCTTTCAACCCACCAGAAACGGGGTGCCTCAGGTACACATGGTTAATATTAGTCCCAAAGTAACTTTTCAACATCAGGTAGTGGATGAATCACAGGAACGTTAGCAGAGAGAGTCGGTTAGTTACTTGGTTAAAAAAAGCCTGGATCTAATTTTGTTGGCAACCCCAAAATAAGTATCTACTTCGTGTTACTTTAATGTTTAATAACGCCCATCAAATATTCATGTACAGACTGAAGTAGGATGATAAAAAGAATCCTCTTTATTTCTCTAAACTTAATGAAAACAAAGCAATTTCTGCCATTTGTCAGGGATACTTATCCTTATATTTCTGAGAAATATACGTTGTCCAACATATGAAATTGACCTCCAATAACTTCGCGTTTTTAGCATGTGTACAAGTGCGGGCTTGTACGCCATGCCAGAATACTTTTAGGTGATGGTTTACAAATAAAAATAACATAGAGCAATAACAATTTTAGAGATTTTTTTTTCACTTTTTTTGAGCACAAATCTGCTTTAATGAAGTTTGGCCTTTTGCTCCTTTCCTTTTCAGGAATCTTACATCGCCATCATTGCGCCCTGACAGTCCCTTGCTACTGCTATAGTCAAGAACTGAAAATTCAATTCTGCCTGACCTTACTCTCCTACTTCTGCTGATTAGCCAGCAGAATCCCAGCATTCTTAGTTGAGCGTCAAGGAGGCACTAGGAAGTCAGTGCTTCTACAAGGTTAAAGTCCATCACAGATGAGAAAAGACAGTACACATTTATTTGTTTATACCTGCAGTAAGCATTCTAGTGGGAATTCCGTTAGACAGATGCCTAAATGCTGCAAGGAACACCAAAGGGCTCTTTTGCATATGGTGTTTGTATCCAAAACAAAGCACTTCTTGATTTCTTAAGAAAGTATTGCTCAGTTGTCAAAAAAAAAAAAAAAGCCTTTGGATTATTAGCTAAGGGGAAGCTTTGGTGATATGAGTTAAAAATGAAGAGAAAGTGCAATCTGCATCTCTCTCCCTTTCCCAGTTTATCTGAAGATATTTGTGGTGATTTCAACTAGGTGAAGGTATATCTGACCCTATCACTTAGACTCTTAGCAACGTTTTCCTTTTTCTAGACAAAGGGTCATAGATAGGAACTTAATTTCTCACCTTTTTCTGACACTCTCTAGCTGTGCTAACAGAGAACTGACCTGAATCTTTTGCATCCCAGCCACCTTTTATCAGCTAAAGTTAAAGCCAATAGAGATTATCAGAAAAGCCAGATAAGGATGTTTTCTCTCCTCCTAGGAGCTTCTAATGGACTCTTTAGAAGGGCAAGATTTTACCTCCTTTATGGGTTACTACTTGCTAATCCTGGCTTTGTTTTTTCTCTTTACTCCAACTCCTTGAGTAAAACGAATTGCTATTTTTTCCCTTTTTAATTTCACCCTTTTACTCTTTTATTATTTACATCTGGTAGTTGTTCCCTTATTTATGTCTCTCTCTCTCCAGTTCCCCAAAACACTCCCTCACTCACTGAACAGCAAGGCATCATGGTTCTTAGTTCTCAGCAGGAGAACTCTACACTGTCTTCAAACAAATAATTAAGGAGAAGGTTAAAGGTTCACTTAAAGGTCATTTCTTTGGATACTCCTCAGAATGTTTACATTAGTAAAAAAAAAAAAAATGGGGGTCTGCTCAAAAGGTTTTTCAATGAGGTTTACACAACAATACAGAACATTAAAAAAGCGTTCTGTGTCCTAGCAGGTCTTTATAGGCACTCTGAACTTGGAAATGCTGCTCCAGAATTACATTTTCAGCAAGTTACCATGGCATGGACTTGATGTTCAGTAGAAGTTATGGCAGTGGCTTTTTGAGGGAGACCCAGTTCAGCCTGGTTCTGCTGAGCAAATATGAATAAAAACATCCGAAGTGTTTTGCCCATAAGATCCTGTCTATTGATTCCACTTGGAACTTCTGAAATTGCTTTCCTCCTAAAAGATGATATATTCCCATCACCATCCTATCTAGGTTCATAATTCTACCTTTTCAAGACGATATAGAATCTAAACAAGAACCTATCAAAGAATCATGTTAATATATCAGATGATTTAAAAACAATTAGCAAAAATATGAATTGCTCATTAGAAAGAAACTTTCACATTAAAACCAAATCAAACCAAACTCTCTGTATTGTCATGGGAGCCAGAAGTCTTTCTATCATAAAACATAACAAAAATTTTCAATAGAGCTAAATCCTTTCCCCCCAAGCTAGGTCTGATTTTAATTTGTTTAATATTAGTAAAAAGAAAATTTCTATCCATAATCATTTCATAGAATTATGCCAAATAAACAAACATTTTTCTAATTTCCTTTGGTCTATTTAAAAGTATTTCTCTTCATTTCACAACAAAAAAGGGACATTTTATTAGACTACTTCAGTGGTAGTAGATGACTATCTATTAGATTCCCTGTAAAATTTGTAGGTTCTAATGTGCAAACTATTGAATTTGAACCTTTAAAGGTCCAAGTTCAATTCACGTGGAAAAATTCAACTTTTTGGTTCAGAAATAAAAGACTTATTTAAAGAAAGCTCAGAAGGTTTCTTGGACATTAAATGATTCTTACAAAATAACATTTTGATGAGTTAAGTGTAAATGAATCAGTCACATATGGATTAAGTTATCCTTGAATTTCACACAGGTTTTACAAATAAGAAGAAGAGAGGGTCTTGGCAAAAACTTTTTTGGATTTTGCCAAACCCAAAACATTTAAAAAATTGTTCAAGGCATCCAAGGAACCAAAATGCATCAGGCTTTACCCAACTTAGAAAAAGAAAGATAAAAAGAGTCCTGTCAATTATTTCTTATTAGTAGATTGTTCATTTCTTCATTATCCAATATTTTAAAATTAATTTGCTATATACACTCTGTCATTCTATAATGAATAAGTTGTGAGAATTTGATCTTAAGAAAATATTAATCACTAAAAGGTTTTTTTTTTTTTTTTTGAGGGTAGAGAGTAGATATCCAAAACTTAACAGTGCTAATGACATTTTGAAGTTTGTGTAGCTAGTGTGAGATATCTTTTAAGAAACAAGTCCTGAGATTTGCCACCTTGTGAAATTCTAACGCCTACATGTTATTTTATTTGTGAGTACAGTAATAAGAAAATTGGCCCCTAACCTGCACTGGGTCCATTGATTTGTATTATCGTTTAATCCTAAATATACTGTTTAAGGATGCAAGACTGCAAACTTTCTATCAAAAATTCACCTAAATAGAAGATACTCCAGTATAGGTGATAGATACTTAAGATATAAAACTTTAATGTCTAAAACATTTACAATAAAACAATACTTCTCTCTTCCATTATTTTCCCCAGAAGAAATAAATATGCAAAAAAAAAGAAGAAAAAGAAAGAAAAAAAAAAAAGAAAGAAAGAATCCAGTGGTTATCATGGAGAATCATACTTTTTCCTGGAATGATATTTTTCTGGAGACCAATATCCTCCTCAAAAGAGAGACAAACTATATTGCTTTGTATACTTTCCTGCAAATGAAATCTGATCACTTTGATTTTTTGTTTGTTTGTTTAAGAATTTTTTTTACTCCAAAGCACATTTCAGAATGATAGAAATAGGTTCAGGTATCATTTCTGATTGTTTTTGGGTTTCTTTCCCCACCCCCCCCACCCCCTCCACTCTCCTTAAATGGCTGATAAATCCATTCTTTCTGGTTCACTTACTTTATGCCACACCTGGTAACCAACTCCTCTAGGCAGCATTCCTTTTGTAAGAAAATGCAAGGCAAAGTGCTATCATCTGGAAGTCTTCCAAGCCTGAAGATTCTCTTCAGTCAAGAATATTAAGACTTGGAGTCATTTTCATTGGAAGGTTTAAGCAAACTGTTGTCATTGTTCAGTTGTTTTTTGTTTGTTTTCAGTCATGTTGGAATTTTCATGATCCCATTTGAGATTTTTGTGGCCAAGATACTGGAGTAGTTTACATTTCCTTTTCCAGTTTATTTTACAGGTGAGGAAACTGAGGTAAACAGAGTGAAGTGACTTGCCCAGGATCACACAATTACTAAATGTCAGATAGAATTGTGGACTAGAGAAAGGATTGTTGACTACAGAGGGAATATCTGATAAATTGGAATGGAGGGCATTCAAAAAAATGTTGCAGATAGCACAAAAATTTAGATCTTGATATCTCACAAATCAAAAGCATTTCCATATTCACCTACTACAAACATTCATACATTGAGGTCTCATTTGCAAAGCCTGAAATGGAAGGTTCCAGGAAATATGTTTCAACACTGGCAATAGTGAAAAAATTTGGCTTAAAAAAAAAAAAAACTTTTTCTCACATGCACATAGAAATAATTCAGTTATTAAATTTCTAATTTTTTTTCTTACCCTAAGATCACAAGAAAGCAATTCTCTGTGTTGTGATTCTGACTAACAGCGAGTCTTTTCTAAAGAATGCATGAAAACAACTAAATCAGTTAAGCAAGTTTGATGATTTGGAATGAGTGGTCAGGCACATAAATGGCTGGGCTACATGCACAAAACCATCGTACCTCAATGGGTCTTTAGACAGTTGTAGATATACACCAAAGGCAAATGAATGGAAATTATATATGCTATTTAATGCTACTTCCAGAAGCTTTAAATAATTTCCATGAATTTAGAGTGGCAATGTAATATTGGATTTACAAAACTCATCTCATATCAATATTCTATTTTTTTCCAAAATGAGGAATTTCCTTCATCAATATAGATCACAATCAACCTAAAAGTTAGGTAAGTTCTGAAGAATTGACTAAGCCACATAGAGTCCTCTGATTTATCCAGGTTTGCCCAACTGGTATTCTGACCCATATCTCCCTGTTTACAAGACTAGAGTAAATGAAGACATTTTGCTAGCCATGGTCACAAATGTTTTGCAAATCCATGCACACATTCTCTTTAGGGGAATGTCTTCTAGCAAAATAGACTTCAGGCAAAATTGTAAAGTAGGGCAACCAAACAAGATTGTCTTAAAGCTCCTTTACAACTGATTTCATCCTATTACCTTAAATGGCTGTCCTTGGTGTCTCCCACATACTCATTAAGTACCTGTTCATCACATCCTCTCTTAGAATACCTACATTCTGAGATACCTTGACTACCTGGTTTCTTCTACCTGATTACACAAATCTGGGCCCTGACTTTCTCAATAATGTCATGTGTTAGACTTTTCTGCTCTTCTCCTAAATAGTCTCAAAATTTACTTCCCGTCTAAAAAAAAGAAAAAAAAAAGACTGTGTTGTGTCACAGAGAACTGTTAATCAACACAATAGGTAAACTCCTGCTGAAGTAAAAAGCTATGTGTATTATGAGGCAAGTCACTTAAGCACTCTGAGCGTTAGATTACAACTCTATAAAATAAGGGAGTTAGATGAAATAATTTTTATTTTTTCTTCAATTGCTAAGATTTCATCCTGATATACCTTCAAGGCAACACTCATTCAACATATCAGGGATATTTTGTTCAAAATGTCTCAATTCAAAGCGTGTCATGTAATTCTGATAGTGGAAATCTCAAATACTCTGGGAGATAGTCATGGAGATGTTTGGGGCAGGTGGACTTCTCATTGCCCTCAGATTCTTATGTACAGACTGCCACTTATTCTGCCTACGCACAGGGCCAGACTTGTTTGCTGAAATCAAATTTAATGCACATGCTTTCTATGTATCCAGAACTCCAAACCAATATTTTACTCACTTGCCCTAGGCCTAGAACAATTTATAACAACTTCATTTTATTACATGGTTATGAACTTCCTGGAGGTAAAGCCAGATCAGTAATGCATTGTTGGTAGGCTGATTCATTTGGGGGTACATCCTCATAACCCTTATATAACTAACCATGTAGCTTTTAGGACGAAGGAGGAGCAAAAGTTTTTGAGAAATTTCAAACTGGATAAAAATAAATTTTATTTTTATTTTTTTTAGAATGCTGAGCAACAATAAACACTATTCCATGAATTTAATCACACCTGATGGCACATAACAAAATATTCCAGCTGGTTATGATTTTTGAAGCACTATTACTCTTTTGCAATGCCATCAGATTATTCATATGTAGTTATTTATCATAAATGATAAATGCACTCGTTTGAAACCAAAGAAGAAACGCAAATTCACAACTAGGATCTATTTCTTTAAGATAAGGTGCTAAGTCAATAGACAAAAGATGTAGAATATTATCTCAATTCTGTACTTGATTTATTGCTGATGAGAATCACCTAGAAGCTGAATTACTTTGAAAGTTTTACTACTGTTATTAAAATTCCAAGTTGATATACCTATTGCTTGTAAGAGGTTCTGAAAACCACCTTTCCCCCCAAATACCAAAGGCGTATGGCAATTTTATTCTGGCCTATCAGCAGGAAAGGCTGTAAGCCATTTTCAAATGGATCCTTAATTCCCAAACCTGTTCATTTGTTTGGATATTGCAGACTGGATTTTTCACCTACTTAAGTCACCTGACAGTCAGTTATAAATGTTTTTGGAGAGTTGCTATTAAGTTTTCGTCATTTGCTAATTCGCTCTAAGAGGAGGGAATCCTGATGAATTTAGCATCTGTTTAACTTTTATGCTCACCTTTGATGGAAGTATTAATTCTCTATCCTACTTCTCAGTGGAAACTACCTAAGCATTAACTTGCCAGAAAAAAAAAAATGCACTGAGCTGTTTAGCAATTATGTATTAGATGTGTTTGAAGAGATCAAGGTGCACTCATATGCCCTGTGCTATGGATATATCTCTGATTAGCTTGTCATCCGCTCTGAAGAAGATGTAGGCTGATTCTCCTAGACTGTAGAGCAGGCCAGCTGTTAGCTGCCTGTCAAGCCCTCAAGTGGACAAGTAGTCCAGGAGCAAAAATGTCACTCCTTTGATCTGGCAAGGAGCAGCTGCTGATTTATAGAGTAGGACTTTGTTCTTCCGTTCTATTTTACTTTCTTTCCTAAGGCAGAACCACAAAATCCAGGAGAAAAAAAAAAGTGCCGTTCCCTGCAACATCAACAAGCTCTGACAACTGCAACAGGGTTTTTCTTGGCCCTAACAAAGCTCTCAGGCATCTCCTTTGACGCTCACCTTTTTCTCCCTCCCACTCTTCCCCCCCTCCCCCTTTTGCAATGCGGTAGTTATTGTTTAATTCAGCTTCTGTAAATGGAATGGACTCTGGCCAGCAAGCCTGGGGCATAAACACACCTGTATGAAAGGAGCCTTATTGTAGCAACCATCTACGACCAAGCTGCACATGAACTACCAGTTCCTGAGTTCAGAAAGAACACTCCATTTTTCTTGACAGCAAATTTTACCCTAAGTGAGCTTCTATTTTTGGAGATACTGACCTACTCAATGACCAGATTTCCCTCATGTTCCTCCTCCATGGTCATTAAAATATTTAAATTGAAAAAAATAATTAGTCTACAAAACAAACATTTTCCTTCCTGTCACTGAACAGACTCATTAAGTAATTTGACTAGTTTAATTTTTATATAATTTTCATTATGTGTAGAAAGTAGTATATTGGATACTGGTCTTGATGTTATAAAAAGCTGTGTAACTCCGAGCAAGACTCTTGCAGTTCTTTAAGTCTAATAAGGCACAGATCAATTTTTGCTTTGTATCAGTGGAGGGAATTTCCATACCAGAAGTGATTGCTTCACACTGATGAAATTATAAGTCCCTTTCCAATATTAATTTTGATCATTTGAAAACTAAAGGAAATAAAATATTTTGACAAAAGTGACCCCAAAGTCATCAAGGTATTGGTTTCCATAATGCAGGTTTCATTATCATCAACTTATACTGACAAAAGCCTCCTTGAAAAAAAAAAAAAAGCTTCCTTGGATCACATTTGGAAAAATTACCACATATTCCATTCACATTTGCTAAGAATTAATATGGTCTCACGTTCATTATCATATTCTCAAGGGAATCAACCTTTCAACCTTTCAGGTCAATGAAACTTTTTATAAAAGGATAGAAAATTATTTTTGTATGCTGTAAGTTATATTCATAAATTTACTAGTCAGTATTTTTTTAATCAACCTATAACATTTTCACCAATTATTTTTCTATAACTTAACACTGCTATATATTGGTGATGAATGAATATCTTAAAAATAAGTAAATAAATCCTTCAGAAATTCAAAAGTGGCTAAATTTTCTTTGTAGAA
Source organism: Antechinus flavipes (assembly GCF_016432865.1). NCBI lineage: Eukaryota > Metazoa > Chordata > Mammalia > Dasyuromorphia > Dasyuridae > Antechinus > Antechinus flavipes. Next base: position 268,423,737 of record NC_067399.1, read on the forward strand.
GGGAGAAAACAGATGACTTCTGGTCTAAAAATACTTAGCAACACAAAGTTAGAAGAAGAACCATGAAATCATCTAGTCTAACAGTGCTCAAACTTTTTGGTCTAGACACTCCTTTTCAATCCTAGAAATAATTGGGGAATTCCCAAAGAGTTTTCGTTTATGTGGGTTACATCTAGCAATTTTGTCAAATTGTTTTTCAGTTGGATCTAACTCTTTAAGATATCATTAGGAGATTTTTTTGGCAGCCATACTACAGTGGTTTGCCATTTCTTTCTCCAGCTCATTTTCTAGAGGGGAAACTGAGGCAAACAGGGTTAAATGACTTCCCCAGGATCACATGGCTAGCAAGCATCTGAGGCCAGACTTCTAGCACATCAAGTCTGGCATTTTATTTACTATGCCATCAATATTTACCATATTAGAAATTAAAATGTCCTCATGTTTATAAAAATTGAGCATGATACCCAGAGGTTCCTGGACCATATGGTCTAACCTAGAGATGTTAAAACAAGTTTGTCATAATCTCATTTTCTAGTTTATTTTACTATCAATTTCTACTTCTTTTGATAGTGAATTTTAAAAATCCTTTTTGCAGATTTCTGAAAATAGATTTTACTCTTAACTGGTATAAACTTCTCTATTTGAATGTTTGTTTATTGATTTCTGTTATATCCAAATGTGGACTATTTTACTTTACAGAAGATTATGGAAACATCTAAGGCAAAACAAACACATTGTATCTCACAAAGGTCTCCTATTTTATGCAGGACCATTTCCAGTCATCTTGATCTATGGAGAGAAAAGTGAGGCAGGAGACCTTACCAGCCCTCCTTAACTTAAATCCACTTCACTTGCATGTCACAGCATCACCTCCTTAATGTCATGGTCCTCTTCAAGAACAAAGGATAAACAACAACAACAGTAAACATGGCAGTATCTTTTCAGGCCAAAATGAAATGCATCTGTGTTTTAAATTTAAAAGTTGTTAAACTTTTAATTCAATTCAATTTAGTAAATAATACCTGAAGGGGAACAGTAAGAAATAAGTTTGCAAAAGCATATTCGGAAAATCCAGAAACTACTTTTCTAATTTGTTCATTAGGTAGTGAGGATCCATCAAAAGTTTTTAATCAAGAATTCACATGATCAGAGCTGTACTTTGGAAAGATTACTTAGGCAAGATGTTTTGGAGAAGAGGAAGAATATAGATAGGAGGAGAAGTTAGATATGTTAAAACAAATAGTTCGTGTGAGAGCTGATGAACCAGGGGAAAGCGAAGGGAACATAACATATTTATTAAGCAAGAGTATGACCAGCACTTGGCTAAATTCTTTATAAATATCTCAATTGATCCAGGTAGTTACTGAGAATGAAAAGGAAGAGCTAGGTGCAGTAGACATTTAGGGAGCTAGAACTCATCAGGCCTGGAATCTAAATAGACATGATGCAGAAAGACATAGATATATAAAGATAAGAGAATTAAATGATATTATAGTGATCCCATCATCAGAAACAGAAAAAGAGCAAGGTTTTTGCCTCAAAATGGTGATAGTGAATGAGGTTATTAATTAAGTTTTGTATACATTGTTTGATGTGTGGTTTGGACATTGGATGCTATCTTGAACATCTCAAAAGAGAAGCTAGATGTGCAAATTTAGAGAAGCCACTCAAATGTTCATATGGACTATTTGTGTTTGATATGTGGTAGAATATTCCAAGCTCATATCAACCACAGTTGGATACAGTCTAACTTGACTCGAGCATAGGTCTTCTTCCATAATGAAGGACCACAACCAATGAACCAACCTGGAACATAAAATTAGGAATATGATATCTGAGCTCTGAAGAGAGTTCAGGGCTGGTGAGATAAAGTTTATTATTAAAGGCACAGTGTGAACAGATTTGCCAAGAGATAAGAGATGAGCCCCAAGGACAGAATCTTAGGGATCCTTCTATTAATGGAGTGGTGGAAAGATGAGGTTCCAGTGACAAAAAGTGGTAAGAAAGGTAGAAAGAGGATGATAAAAGGGAAGTGTCAGGGAAGCTAAGGAAGAAAAGAACGTCAATAATGAAAAGATAATCAATCATAACATATGCTAGCTACAGAGAACAAGTCATCAAACATTTATTAACCACTTACTATAGGCTAGACACTGTCATAAGAGCTAAAGAAGCCCCCCCCCAAAAAAAACCAGCAAAAATAGCCCCTAACCTCACATAACTGAAAATCTAATGTGGGGAGGGATGAAGAAAGGGTTTAATGTGATTCAAATTCAGCCATTCCTGGTTAAGTCACTTAAAAAGAACTGTGTTTGAGGAAGATTATTTTATTAGTTTTATGACCATAATGTGGATGAGGTGATAGTGATCTGAACAAAAACTTGGAGTATACAATTTAAAAGGAGAAGCAAAATCCCAGACATATGACAGAGAATAGATTTTTCCAAATTGGGTGATGAACTATGTGAGGGAACAAAAAAAAAAAAAGATATGAAAGTAAAAAAAAAAAGAAAAGAAAAATAATAAAATCAGATACCAAAAAGATGATAGCACAATCAATAACAATGTGAAAATTAAGAAAAAATCTCTTTGGGAATGGGTTAAAGATGAAATTATTTTTTTATTTTTGAGATATTTTATCAACATTGTAAATATCCCTCCACTAAGACTCTTCATGGGACCATAGATTCCCAGTTAGAAGGGATCTCTCACTTTACAGATGAGAAACATGAGATTCAAAGAAATCAAAGTGACTTGCCTAGGGATATTCAGGTAGTAAGTGACATATCTGTGCTTCAAATGCAGTACTCTTTTTACCACACCATGAGGTCATATAGGTATTTGGATGATATACAGGATTAGTGAATAGGGAGAGGGGCTAGGGCTGAATGTTGAGATATAAACATAATCCTTTAAATGGATGAGAACATGACTCATTTATCTTTGTATCTGCCCCAAGGGCCTACCTCAGGGCACTGCACATTGTAGAAACTTAATAAATGTTTGTTGAACAAATGAATAGATTTGGGGCCCATCTTATCTTTCCTTTCTTTCTCCTTCCCAAATTATCTATATTACAGAAGTATGGCCAGCTGCTATATCAAAAGAAAGTTATTTCTTCTTAAAGTATCCCTGATGAGAGTTCAGTGCCCTAAAATATATATTCCCTTTATCAACATAAAACTTTCAATTGTCAGTAAAGTCTTATTTTTCAAATGAACTATTTCTTGTTTTGATATAATAGACACCAACAAATCCCCAAGTAGCCCTTTTCCCAAAGCATATTTCCTCAAAATAGAGAAATAAAATCATCAAATAGAGTGATTTTTCCCCCCTATTATTTCAATTAAGAAAGAAATCCCAGCCTTGTTTCTATGAAGTCTCATTTCATTTTCTTTCTGACCAGAAAATTTGTAGGCTTAACTTTTGGACACCTGTGGCCAATTTAAATATAGAAGGCCTAATTTATGTTAATATATGAATATTTTGACACTTGGTGATTTAGATGGAAGTTTTTTTTTTTTTTTAATCACATATATAAAAATTCTAACAGGACTGACTATAGACAGGTAAACAATACTTCAGGGTGATTAATTTTTCTTTTCTTTCTTTCTTTTTTTTTTTTAGGGGAGATTTTCTGTAGGTGGTTGATACTAAATTAGAATACAACTAATTTTTTTTAAAGGTTCCATTTAAAAGAGACCCCCATTAGGTGTGATGGCTCACAAACTGTAATGTCCATTAAAACCATATTTTACTTTTCAAATTGACTTTTATGGTGAAAAAGCTATCACTTCCCCTAAATTGATGGTGAAACAAATGGTTCTGAAGTCCCAGTCCTTCAACTCAGGACAAACTCAGCATCAGCAACCTAAAAGGGTTGGTGCAGTGGAGGGGGTATGCATGTGAATATCCCCCTATCCCTTTCATTTCCTAGCTGGGTTCCTTTCTCTCAACCAGCAGGGGAGCTTAAAAAGATCAGATTGATGTTTCCCTGAAGTGTTTGGATGGACTAGCTCTTATCTTTATTTCAGTTCTCCTGCTGTTTTAGAAGAAAGGATATAGCAGAAAAGAAATGGGGAAGATTGGCAATATTCTGAGGACCCTTTTCTCAACCTTCCTGGTCTTTGCTAAGTTGTAGGTGGTTTTTTAATTTAAGAGACTGATGTTTTTAACACTTAAAAAAGTAGTAAATAAAAAAGCTATTCACTATTTGCAAATTTTAGGATTGCTTTAACCAAAAAGGAGGGGGAAAAACGACCTAAGAGTAATCAGCCACATAAAATAAAGCTAATTGTTAGAGAAATTAGTGGAAATCTAATACTATACATAGTCTCCAAATATAGGGTATTTCTTCTAACGGTTTAAAAAAAATACAGATGATGGAATCCAAAAGCTATGTAAATAGTTCATGTATTTGACATAAATGTCAGTAAGAGACAAAATATGCCTGAAAAATACATTTAAATTCACTTAAAATTATCTACAGTCATCATCTTATAATTACTATTAAAATTTAATTAAAAATGAAATTATTATTAATATATGTTGTTACTATCAGAATTAAAAAAAAAATCTACAGTTATACAAATTTTTCTACAACAGTGAGTAAATTGATCAGAATCAAAAGCAGACTGGATAAAAAGTAATTTTTTTTTTTTTAAAATAACAAAGCCAATGCTTAAAAAAGTTTAAGGAGACTGGTCAAGTTGTAAGTATATTACTCTTCCTGTAGAACTCCCACAGATGTTATAGGTTTCCAATATTATTACCCACAAAATTTTTATCTTCATCATAATCATAAAAGACATAAAATGTATCTTTATAAATCACAAGAGATTCAGCAAACCTGCAACATTGTCACAGCAGCATTAATCCTTTAAAAAAAAATTAACCTCACTAACATTTATATAGCTCTTAAAAGTTTGCAAAGAGCCTTACATATATTCTCTTATTTGATCCTCTCAACAACCCAGAGAGGTAGATGTTACTATTACCACTCCCAGTTTATGAATTATGGAATATGAGGTGGAAAGATGTTCAATGACTTGTCCAGGGTTACAAAGCTACTAAGTATCTGAGGCAGAATTCAAACTCCAGTCTTTCTTACTGCCAGGTTGCTCCCAGAGGGAAACCCAGAGAGGTATGGAACCAACGAAATTTACTGAGTGATAATCTCTGGGAGAATCAAGTTTAAACCAAGCTCAGAGCTGTGACAAAGGAAGCAGTATGTGATTATATATGTGTATATATGGAATAGTGGTGAAGATGTTTTTAGGTGGACACAAGAAATCAGATTTTCTTTTTCAAATTTTTATAACAAGTAAAAATTGTGTCATTCCTATTTTCCTAAATTAAAAAAAAAAAAAACTTAAAAAAATGAAGGCCAGTAAATCATTCTATCTGGTGATATATATGTATAATATACATGTATTATATGTATACATATTTACATATATTGATATATACATACATCAAATACAATCATATATATCTATTTATGTATATATACATAAATCAATTTCTAAATAGAATAATTTACCATTCTGCATATCTTACATGTATACATATATATTAATAGATGTATATATTGTACAATTTTATATTTATACTTATATTTATGCTACAAATTAGCTTCAATTCATAATGATTACTTCACTGTCATGAAGCAGCTTTTTTCTTGTATCCACAAAGAATTATAACAATGTAAATTAAATAGATATGTCATTTTTCTAAAGTGAATAGGTCTTCAAGGCATGGTAGAACAGAAAAAAGAACTGAATGTAGAGGATGTGGATTCAGATCCTACCTTTACAATTTTCAATTTTCTTATTTAGAAAATGATAGATCCACTGTTTTAACAGCATAACAGGATGTAATGGAAACAATAATGGAGTTAGAGTCTGGAATTAAATTCAAAACTTGATTCTGCCATTAACTCCTTGTGTAATGTCTGGGGCCAGTTCTGATTCTTTCTGGCCTTTAGAAAGGACCATTGTAAAATGACAGAGTTGAACTCATAACTCAGCTCTAAAAGTCTAGGATCCCATCATCTCTGAGTTCCTTCTGGAGCAACTAGATGGTACAGTGGATAGCTCATCAGCCTTAGAGTCAGAAGGACCTAAGTTCAAATGGGATCTTAGATATTTATTAGCTGTGTGACCCTGGGCAAGTCATTTAACCCTAGTTGCCTCAAAAAGAAAGAAAGTTTCTTCTTAGGTCTAAATTTCTATTTTGGAACTTAATCCCCATAGATAAGATTCATGTTTGCTTAGCAATTAACATTTACACTACAATTTTAAGATTGCCCTTCATTTTCCACCGGTTAAAAATTCAATTTTAATTCTTAAAATATAAGACTCTTGAAAAATTTGGAACAAACTAGTACCCATATGTATTGAGCCATATGTTTATATAAGGTGCCCTCCTTTCCAAACTACCTTTTGGTTAATGTCTTCATATTTTAAAAATTAATTCTATTTTTATTTATTTTCAGTCAATTTATTTATGTTCTTGTCTCTACTAGTGAATAGGGTTTATTTCATTCATTGTTAGAGCCCCAACATCTAACATAGTACCCAGCACTTAACAAATGCTGATTGGTTAATATAATTTATTCTTTCATCAAATATTTATTCCAAACCTACTATGTGTAAAGTATTTTTTTTTCAGACTCTATGAAAGAAAAAAAAAGATTTTGAGAGTGGAGCCTACATAATTAGTCAAATTATTTAATATTTCTTATGGTGTGTTGCAGTTAGAAATTAAATTAGGATTTTTAATTAATGTAAAATATGCATGCTATCTAGTTTGCCTGCTGAAGAATGTTTTTCTTTTTCTATGAGCAGCAAAGTTGACTCCATAAATTGTTAAGTACTTGATGGATTATATCAAAGGCATGTGTGGACAGTAGGAAAAAAAATGCCCCAAACTCCTGAAATCATAGATGAAGAGGTAAATGTGACACATTACATCAATATATTTTCTTTAACATAATTTTGACAGTTTATCTTTTTTTTTTTTTAAACTAAGGAGGCCAAAGGGTGGACTGGTGAGAATAGGAGCTTTTGTCAAGGGAAGAGACAAACAAACTTTCAAAGTTAAAAAAAAAAAAGTTTGCTGTTTAGGCACACAGATCTAAAGTAAGGCAGGTATTTGGATTCTTCAACTAGGTTGACAATTCCCTCAAAGCTTTGATATCACCTGATTTTTAAGGCCTTGAGACTTTCAGAGGGAACCAAATTCCATGGTGTTTATTTGGGTTTCTGATCTACCTTCTGATGTTTAGAAAGAAAGAGGAAAAAGGTCCCTGCACCTTCTGGTCCTCTTTCTTTGTTGTGAGGTTTGCTTTGTTTGTTTGAGTTTAAAACTGCCATTATGTGAAAGTGTTGCAAGTATAAATAATTTAGAAGATAACTCTGTGGGGACACCAGTTTGCCTGACTTTGTGCAGAAGCAGCTCATTTTGGCTCTGAGCAGTAGCATTCCATAAGAACAATTATGCAACATCAGTATGTCATGGATATTAACCAAGTATAGTAGATAGAGACAGGAAAATAATTTTCTTGCTTATTTAATTAAATTTATTTGGTTTTTCCCAAGTAGATCCTCTGGTGTGTGATTTGAGTAGTCACTTGGTTGTTGCTGCAGCTATTTTCAGGCATTGCCTTCAACCAGCTCTTTCTGTTTTAGTTCTCTCCCCTTGAGATGTATAGATTCTAAGCACATTCATATTGGGGGGCAGTTTCCACCCATGAAGAAGTTGCCCATGAAAATGTGGCATTTTCCTTGGTGATAATATAGTCAGTTACAATATGTTAATATAGCCAAGTGAACAAAAGGTGTGTAAGTGGGTCAGACACAAAGACAGTCACCCACTACTTACTCCTGCTTAAAGGAAAAGGAAAGCTCATAATGGGGCTTTTTTGACTTTTACCCCCATCATTTTAAGAATTGCTTTGCCAATCCTTTGCAGCAAATAGTAATTTCAAGTGGACCAACATAGATTTCAGGTTGTTTGCACTCTGTGGTAATGATAGAGTAGCTGCCCTCTTTGGAGTCAATAAGTCCAACAATTGAGTCATTTTTGCCTCCTGGGAGTGAATCACTGCTGTTAGCCCGAATGACAGGATTGCTTAAAGAAATGGAGACCGACACCAGGCTGACCTCATTCAGGGACTAGTGAGGTTCAGAGGGCAGCCAGGTAGTGTTTAACACAGTTGTAAGTAAAAGCTGATTTTGCACTTGTAGGCTCCATAAACAAAAAGGAAGAATTGTTGAAAAAAGCAATTGACGTGTATTTGGATGTAAGCCTGATCTCTCTCTTGGCTCTTTTCTCTCCACAACTTCCCTCCTTCCCCCCCTCCCCCCCACTCCCATGTCTATTATAAGTCAACAAAAATTTGGAAAGCATTTTTATGTTCCGGGTACTTCAGATAAAAAAGAAAAAAAAATAATTCCTGCCCTCAAGGAGTTTACATCCTATTAGAGGGAGACATTTATACAAAATATATGAAAAATAAACTCAGGGTAATTTGCCAGAATAGGGAGGAAATACAAATAGCTAGGGGAATCCAGAAGAAGTTCATGTAGAAGATGGTGCTTTAGTTGAACTTTGAAGGAAATTAAGAATTTTAAGAGGTAAAGGTAAGAAGGGAGTATGCATTCTACTTATGGAATTAAGGGGATAAGGAGAATGCAGCAAACATAGAGGCTAGAAATAGTATGTAAAGAAGAACAAGGACAGTTTGGTTGCATTGATGGGTCTGTGGAAAAATAGGTTGGAGCCAGGTTGTAAAGTGCTTAAAGCTTATACTTGGCCCTAGTAACAGTAGGGAGCCATTGGAGTTTATTAAGCAAATATGTGACTTGATCTGCCCTCCTTTGTTTTTGAAAAATCACACTGGCAGCAGTGGAGGGAAGATGGATTGAAGAAAGGAAAGATCTGAAGCAAGGGAAATCAATTAAGAGACATCTGCCATAGTCCAAGCCCTAGTTGATGAGAAACAGAACAAAAATACTATTTGTGTAAAGCAGAGATAAGAGAATGAAGAGGGGAGAAAATACAGAGATAGAACTGACAAAACTTGGCAACTAGTTTTGTGCAGGTGAGGGAAAGTGAGGAGTTGAAGATGAAGAAGAAAAGAGGTTTTAATCTGGGAGATCAGAAAGATAGTGCCACTCACAACAAGAGAGAAGGTTAAAAAGAGGGGTTACTTTGAGTGAAATGATCAGCTCAGTTATAGATATGAATTCAACATACCTACAGGATATCCAGTTTGGAATGTCAAATAGCTAATTGGTATCTGAGAATGAAGCTCAGGAGAGAGGCTGAGGTTGGATATATAAATCTGGGAATCTGTATAATGATAATTAAATTCATAGGAACTGATGAGGTCATGGAGAGAGAGTATATATATTGAGAAAAGAGGTCTCATGACAAAATGTTGGAATAAATTTAAAGTATTAGGGGATGGGGTATGGTGATCTAGAACAAAGCTTCTTAAACTGTGGATTGTAACCCCATATGGAGTTTTGCAACTGAGTATGGGAATCATAAAATTATGATTTATTATCAGTAAATGTTTGATTTGCATACCTATTTTATATACTTATATACTTGAGGTAGTGTAAATTTCTCAGGCAAAAGGAGATTACAAGTGGAAAATGTTTAAGAAACCCTGTTCTAGAAAAAGACATTGAAAAGAAAATGCCAGACAAGTGAGAAAAGAAAGAAAAATCACCATACAGGAGATTATTGAGGAGGAGAAGATGGTTAACACTCTCAGATATTATAAGAAGTTCAAGACTGAGAAAGGACCACTTGATTTGATCGCTATGAGATCACGATAAGTTTGGAAAGAGCATTTCCTGTTGAATAATATTAGAAGTCATACTCTAGTAGATAGAAGTGAGAGAGGAGAGGATATGGTAGTATTGAACTATTGAGTATGTGTGTGTGTGTCACACCTACACATGAATATATGTAATTATTATTGTTATTTAAAAGATGGTACAGTATTAAGTTTAAGTTATTAGATCCTCACCAATACATTCTACTCTAATAAGTATTTGTTAATTAACCATCTACTATATACAAACATTGTGTTAAATCCTCAGGATACAAAAGCAAAACAAAAAAGTGAGCTTTTTAAAAATGAAAGATATTATTATTAAAAAGTTTATAAGATCTAGGGTTAGGGGTACTTTGTGGAGCTGTACTTGTTCTGACTTTGCTTTCAGTTAAAAACTTGACCTGAAAGACAATTTTCAATATTAGTATTATTATCAGTATTAGTCTTGGCCAGTATTATTATTGGTTATTGGTATTGATCAGTAGATATAGGGTATGAAAAAAAAGTCAGTTCTGGCAAAAGGAAATCAGACTGTAGATTGTCATTATTCTCATGGCATGATGTTCTAGAACTTACTCATTCCAGATATACATTTCAGTCTGGGCTTTCTTTAATGCCTCTGGCTTTCCACTACCTTACGGAAATAAAAGGATTAACAATGTCTAGTAGTATCAAAGTGATTCAGTTTGGCTAACTACACTTAACTTTAGGTCAGTCACTACTAATTTAAACTATTTGTTTGTCTGTTTTTTTTCTTCTTGAAATCATTTTCTTTAGGTAGAATATAGGGAATAGAAAAAAAAAAAAGGTCCTGATTTGGTAGAAGAGAGATATAGAATAGCATGTATAACGTTTTGATGGAGAATTTCTTGTCCCAGTTCTCAGTACTTCCATATATTACTGAGGACTAGCTATTGGAGACGGAATGACAGTAGAGTGTTTTTGGATATTGTTGAACCTATAAAAAGAACTTACATTTCCTTCCATGCAAGCTTTTAGCAGCATTCTCTATCCCCCCCAAAATTGAAAATGACCCCATCAAGCAGGATGAAGGAATTGGGTAAGGAATATAGGAGGTTAAGAAATAGAGGTAGTAGAATCTCAAGGATGCCAAGGTGATAAATCAGAGAAAATAGGGTATACAAAGATGACTCTAATGACATGAATATATTAATAAGCATTCACAGAGAAAGTCAGAGTTAGTTTGGACTTTAGAGATAAATATATTTGAATGAATTCTGATGTATTCTAAATATGATATGACATTTATAATATTTTTTTAAATCCATCATTGTTATGAAATTAATCAGCAAAGAGAATGTTAGTGAACCCAGAAGAAATTTGGTTAGTCTATATTTTTAAAAGTAATTAGACAGCCATAGAAGGGTATCCTCTTCCTTCTCCCTCTCCACCCCATTATTCTGCAAATGAATTTTACTTTGCTTTTTAATAAAGTTGGTAGTATAAAAAGATTCAGAAGTCACAGTGAAGAGACTTGGAAAATAACATCAAAAGTAGACAAAGGTATGAAACTTCGATGCTTTCTGCCCTGCAAGGTGCTCCTATTGATGAGAACAGAAGTTGTCCAAAGCTTGAGGTAAGTAATATTATATGGTCCTCAATGTCCAAGTGTGGCAGATTCATAAGAATCTTTATTTTTCCCACCCTTCTTCAACCACATCAACAGGCTCTTTCTCTCTCTCAGTATACCAGTCAATTAGCAAGATATTAAAAAGAAACCACAAATCTATATTAGTAGCTCTATGGAAAAAAAAGAAAGAAATGTGAAGTAAAGACTTAATTATGTTGTTGTAAACTGTCTGATCCAGGCAGTTCTTGAGCCAAATAAGTCAGATGGTAGAAAAGTTCAAATAACATGGTTTTTAAAGCCATAGATCTTTTCTTTCTCTAAGCATTCTATGTTTTGTCTTAGTATATAATTCAGAAATATGGGACTTTAATTTTCCCTCACCTGGTGACAAATCCGATAAGAATAGGAGAAATCTAGGGAGCAGAGTATGTTTATGATTTATCTTACTGTTGGTTTATTAGAAAGAATACTTCTTGATCTGAATTCTAGCTTGTCACTAATTGTGCAGCTGAGTTTCTCTGAATCCTGGTTTTTTCATCTATAAAAATAGAGGTCATCTTATATGAGTTGCCTACTTAATTTACACAGGATTGTTTTGAAGAAAGTTCTTTGTGCACCTTGAGATACTATATAAATTATTACAAAGTAGTATTATTATGTTTTAATATTTCAAGTTTAGAATATGAAATATAGAGTAATGGATCAAGTGCCATCCTGGGAGTCAGGAAGAACTTTGTGGTTACAGTCATATTTCTGACACATACTCTCTGTGTGTCATCCTGGATAACGTAGTTCCTTAAACTCTCAGTACCCTAGGACAATCTCAAAACCTTTTAAGATTTAGAACATATTCCAGAGTTCATTGTTGGACAGAGTTTCCTTACTATAAGATCCCTATGCCAATGAAGTCATAGGTCCTGTTCCCTAATCATCTTCCAAAAATAAATTCTATTATCTGTGATTTTGTCAGTGAGGGTATTTTCATTATTCTTGATTGCAGTCCTCCTATAGCTTACCAGACATTCATTGTGTATTGCCACGGCTGAAAAAAATCATTACCTTAGTCACCATTTTTCTGATGTTGAGATGATGATGATTATGAATATAACTAAAATATAGTTAATGAGTATTACTAATTCTTTCTTGGAATTCTTACTTTCAACTTTTAAAGACCTAGATTTCATGTTTTAGCTTCCAAGATATTCTATTGTTTAGCTGGGACAGGTGATAGTCTGCTGATTCAATGGACAATTTTCTCCACCCTTTTGTTATTATGGAAATTTGGTGTCTTCGTGTCTTTCAGTGTTAGTTAAAACATTGGTTTGTGTTTTTAAAGTAAAATATAGTACTTTTTAACAGCTCAAGTATAGGGTTCCAAATAATTCCATAGTACCATAGAATCCTAGGATAAATGTTGAATTAGATTCCTGACCTTATCTACCTGCATGCTATTAACTTTTGAAGCTCTCCTCTAGAAGCTGGTCTGCTAGACTATCAGCTGTCTGTAATCTATTTATCCCTTCACCCTAGTGATTGTATTAATAGGAAATGGTGGAGTTTATATGAAATGGGGGCTTTAGAATGAGTCATTAAAACTAAAATAACTTTCATTTCAGAAGTCACTAAAATGGCCAATCAGTGAATCTTTGGACTACATTCAGTTTCTTGATGGGGACAGTGGGAATGCTAATGAATACAGTAGAAAAGTGTGTCAAATTGATTTTTTTTCCCCCATCTGATACGAGGTATCTAATTCAAGCTGCTTATTATCAGTGGAGGGAAAAATCTAGAAGCTACAAAATTCATTCAGATTTTAAGTGCCAAGTTTTGAAGTTTATTAAGACTGGATATTCTTAGTATGTTTAGAATTTCCTAATTCTATGTAGCTAACAATAATAATAGGCAGCATTTATAAAGCACTTTTAAGGCTTGCAAAGCACTTAATAAAATATTATCTAATTTTGTCTTCATAACAACCTTGGGAGGTAGATATTATGATTATCTCCATTTTACAGATGAGAAAACTGTGACAGGTAGAGATTAAAGTGATTTGCTCATGCTCATATAGTAAGTGTCTGAGGCCAGATTTGAAGTCAGGTCTATCTACTTTACCACTTAGCTCCCCTATTTCATGTTCTTATATAGCTTTCCTTTTAATGTGTAAGGACATATATAGTGTAGGGGCATATCGGAACCAGCTCAAATTGACACTTGAGAGTTGACTGTTAAATTTTCAGTATGAGTATTTATACCTCAGGAAATGGCTAACATCACAAATCATAGCTTGCTTTATTATTATTACTATTATTTTAATTGTCAAACCTAAGAAAGAGATGGAGAAAATGTATCCTATATCCACTTTCTTTCCCCTGAAGACCTAGTTGTTAAACATTTACAAGTAATCTCCTGATACACTGACTAATGAAAAACACAAAATACAGAAAGAAAGGGTGGACAAAATGGGAAGAATCAAGTTTGCTTTGAGACAATGATTGCATACTCTTTCTATTTGCCTGAGATGCATCTTTTTCTATCTCCTCCTCCCCCATTTATCTTGGACCCAATCTGCTTTGAGCATATAAGCAAGGTAAATAGTCCTTTATTCCTTGTAGAATGGGGGATGCAATGGCTATAGCTGGGGAAAAAACAAGATAGCTTGTGTTTGAGAAGCAAGGCAGTTAGCATGCAGAAAGGTAAAAGAGCATCATAGAAAGAGTTCCTGAGTCAGGTATTTTGATCCCCTCAAGCCCCAGGCTCAAATCCTGTCTTTGATTTTTTTCTATCTGTGTGATCATGGGCAAATCACTGAACCTCTCTGAACTTCCATTTAGTCAGCTATAAAATAAAGATCAGAATATGGACTCAGGATGCACAATGGTGAGCCAGAAATGAATGAGACTTCTGAGTGATAAACTTTTCAGCCACAATTCTCAAAGATCATCTCCCAAATTATAGTGGTATTATGATCTTTATCAAATGAAGACATATTCACACTTAAAAGTTATAGTTCTCACCAAGCTGTTGTAGAGAAAACAAACACCTTTGAAAATTTAAAGGGATATATAAATATGAGTGGATCATATCTTCATCATCAAACAGGGAAAGCAAAAGACATACCACCAGAATTGGGAAGATAACTAAGAAAGTGTCTAGATGGATCTGGTGGTTGCAAGCAAACATGAGGCTCCAATTCTTTGGGGACTTATTGTCTTGATGACCAATTCTGGCCATGAGTTTTTTGGGGGGTTTTTTGGTTGTTTTTTTGTTTGTTTGTTTGTTTGTTTTGTTTTGTTTTTTAGGGCTATTTTCTATACATTCCTGGGACACTCCTCTTATGGCCTAAACTTGAGAAGCCCAGTAGAGTCCCCAATATAGCAGCCTTGCACCCTTAGCTCTAATGTCCTTTACCTGGTATTACCTGTTGGGCAGGAAACATGTGTACAAAAGATAAGGGTCTTAAAAGGGTGGGCCATTTGTTATGGTGTACACATTAATCAGCATCTCCAAAGTTGATTCAGCCTCCCAAGACTTTTTTTACCTATTACTTTCTTGTGTCCAACAGAGGTTGAGGAAATAGGCAGGGACATTGGAAGAAAGACTAAAATGATTTAGATGGTAGGAGGAAAATAATTCCCTTAAAAAATTTAAATTAAATGTAAGAATTTTGGATATATGGGCAGAAGAAGGTCTCATAAAGGTAATAAATGATTTTTTTTTTTTAGGTTCTCAAAATAAAATCTCTTCCAAGGCTGGGCCAAAATTTTAATCCTTCAGTTCTATCTGAAAATTAATAAAGCTCAATTTTTCTGCCTGAATTGATTTTGTATATTCAACTTGACCATCAGAAATTCTGAATTAAGATTTTTTTGCAACCTTTTGCGAAGGAAAAAAAATTAAAACAAGACAATTGGACAATCCTTATTATATGATTATATTATAAAATATCCAAGAATGCTACCTTAGGGCATCAGCAATTCTTCAAATTTCATATAAGTCCTGAAAAAGTTTCAGGGTCAAAAGAAGCAAATGCTTGTAGAAGTTAAGTGAGAACTTAATGAGAATGAGGGCAAAAGGGAACAGCCTTTGAAATGATGACATTCACATGGAGACATACATATACTTCTAGGATGTTTTACACTCAAGCCAAATTGTAAGATCTCAAACCTTTTCAAACTTCCCATCTTTTTATCCTATCTACAGATGCCCTTTCCTTATTGTCTACTTATATTTTGGTTGAAATGACTATCTAAAGTATTGTTTTAAAAAGTTTCAATATGAGCACAAATAAGGGACTGTTATCCTAAGCATGAACATAAATGTGGTTATCAAAGTTATGCTGATTTGTGATGGGATGTTAAACCCTTGGTTCTTTAGTTGCTCCCCATAGAAAACTTTGAATAATAACCTGGTTGTAGTTTATAGTGATTTATTCCATAACAACTCAGATTCTGTTAGCAAAACACCTGAAAAAGATCACTTAATCAATAAATTAATAATCATACATTAAGCACCTATTATGTGCTAGGCATTTCAGGATAAGAATGAAATAAGCCTTGCCTTCAAAAAGCTTACATTCAATTTAGATATATAATAGTGTGTTAATAAATTTTGAATAAAATGCAGAAAATAAGTTCTCACTTTACATGTCCATGTATGTTTGGGATTCTATTTGCTTGATATACTTTAAGTAGAGTGTAAATGTCTAATTTGAAATCTTTGGTAAAACAAAAGATGGAGATTCCAGATTCCTGAAAATTGTTGTGACCGTGGGGTAAAGGAAACTTCTATTTTTTATTCACTGCAATACTTCTGTATGGGCTACAGAACATAAGAGGTCAAAAAATTATATTTTCTATGTATTTCCTGATATTAAGTATGATCCCTGAGGATTCAAATAAAATCCAGTAAATTCTATGTTAACTAATCAAAAACTATGTATAAGGAACTCCTGAAAGCAGTCTTGAAGAATAAAGTTTCTTAACTACTTTAGATGAATTTTTTATGAGGTGTTTGACTCAGTGACAGCTATGGCCAAAACAACTACAATGCAGGTGAAATATGTTTGACTTGAGGAACTCTGTACACCCAATGGATTATATCAATCACTGGATCAAAGTAAAAGTCAAGAAAATGGGGGAAAATCAGAAATTATCCATTCTAATAGAACATGAAGTATAAACATGTGTTCTCAAGACTGTCATTTTTTATTTAATATCATTAATTGTACCCTAGACTTAGTTTTTCTGATATATTATGCCAGTAGTCTACATTTTTTATGAAGTACACCAATCAGAAATTTTTTTGTGTTTGTGTGTATATGTATATGTATATATATTTACATGTTTGAGCATATACTAACAAGATGAATATATGTATTTATACATTATCTAAGGTACTACTGTATTAATTACAATGCATAGTGTAAAACACTCTAAATAGAAATCTTAAATGGATAAAAAAAAGTATTCAATACTAAGTCCATAAGAAGCCACTGGAGTTTATTGAGTCAAAGTGTGTGCTTTAGGAAATTTACTTTGATAGCTGAGTGAAAGATGGATTGGAAAAGGAATAAATGACCAGTCAACAGATTGTTGTAATAGTTGGGATGAGACATGATGGAACCTTGAATAAGATGGCAGTTGTGTGAATAGAGATGGGAGATGTGAAAGTAGAAATAATAAGATTTGGCAACTGACTGGATATATATAAGAACAAGGAGTTGAAGAGACAAAAGTTGTGAATCTGGGTGAATAAAAGGATGGTAGTTCCCTTGACAAAAATAGGGAAGTTTATGAGAGGAGTGGGTTTAGGGGAAAATATAATGTGATGAGACCTGACATGCGTGTCACAACTTCACCCATGCTAGTTTATCCTATGAGATTCATTTAGGCTCACCAAAAATGAAGAGGGAAATGGAGAGTCTAATTAACTGGTCACCAAAAGATGCCTGATTCAGTCACCCAAAATGAAGGATCATGGTAAGAATGCTGGATTTGGGGTAGGTTTTTCTTAATGGCACCTATGCAACTAGTACTGTGCAAACTGGGGAATGGTGGGGTCATAATTTCTCTGAGGAGCCAATTCATAGTCTGGGAGGGAGGTTAAGAGTTTGTACCTAGAGGGAGGTAGAAGGATAGGGAAATAGTAAGATGATGTGTCCAGTACAGACACAAGTTCCAAGATTGGTCACATCAGGGAGAGTGGGAAGTAATCCATCTTTCTATTCTCCAGTTGGCTGATCAAAGACCCTATTATAGAAATGTGTTTGTCTTAGATATTGTGCCATTCTCAAACACTTTCAAGGAACTACTCTTTCTTTTACATTATTATAAAAGAAAGAAAAACAAGTCTTCTCAATCCCTCTTAGTTTCTCACTTTACCTTATGAGTTTGAAAGTTAATTTCTGTTTTTCTTTCAACCTCTCTCCTTTCTCCTGTCACAAATTGGGAAAGAATTTGGCAAACACAAAAGCATACCCCCAACCTTTTGATTTGTTCCCACAGCTCAGATATCAGCACCACTTAGCAGTAGCTCTGAGAATGAAAAGCAATGGGAGGATTGGCATGCCAATGACCTCCCAGAATCTTAGGAGAAAATGAAATTCAAGTTGTCACTGACACATAATCAAGAACACAAAATTAAATACCAATGGACAATGTACAGCAAGAGGACAAACAGTTACAGAAAAAGAAAAAGAACAGGAGATATGGAGGGGAATGGAGATGAAATCACTTTCCTGTCTGTCTGTCTGTCTCTGTCTCTATCTCTCTTTCTCTCCCTCTCACACACACATCAAGATATTGAGCAATGGAAAATCTTACAGCGAAGGAATTTTTGTTGTCTCGCCTTTAAAAAAATCAAGGATAAATAAATACTCAAAAGGCATGTAAAGGGACCTATCTGTTCTCATTCATTTCTTTAAGTAGAGTAACATTGAAATCAATATAGTCAAAGATAAATTATAGCATAAATATACAACCAAGAAAGATCTTCACTCCCTCTTTGGTAAGGCTGGGCTCTTTTATGCTGATGACAAGATAAAGAAAATAAAGGTAAGTCCCTCCATTTTTTTATGAAAATGGTAACATTTTCTAGAAAGTATCAAAGTTTTTTTTTTTTTTTTACCTGACTGTACCTTTTCTCTGTAAATTTTCCTTATTCTCCTGAAAGTAGTATATTTTACTAGAGTCATTTTAAAAGGGCAGAAAGTTTATGAGAAGAGCCTATATCTTGAACTTGAATGTCTCTACTTTGCTATATAAAGTTGAGTAAGTCACTTTATGATCCTTTAGTTTTTCCCATCTGTATTAGAAGGATATTAAAGAGTTTCAGTATTAATGTTTTAAAGGGGGAAAAAAGGTTCTAATATATATAAAGCATTGTTATAATCTGAAATTAGCACAAATTTCTCCAGGAGAAAAAGGTATATCCAGTACTATAGTACTACTCTTTTATAAGTATTATCACCATTGCCATCATGCATTTATACTGTGCCTATGTGCCAGGCACTGTGCTGAGCCTTTCTCAAACATTTCTCATTACTTGTTCCATTCATTTTTATACATCCCCTTCTCTCCTCTCATAGCCACCACCCATTATCTTGGCTCAAGCCATCATCACTTCAACCTGTTCTATTGAAGCCTACCCTCTCTGTTTGGTATCCCTGCCTCAATTTTCTTTCCCCACTCCAATCTATTCTCTACTCAGCTGCTAAAGGGATCTCCTTAAAGTTCAGGTCTTACTATGTTATCCCTCTCTCCAAATACTTTATAAACTCCAGTATCTATCCTCCATTAGAACATTTAGATCTTGAAGGCAGGGACCACATTTTCATCTTTCTTTGTATCCCCAGAATTTAACAGGATATCTGGCACATACTAAGTACTTAATAAATACTTGTTAATTGACTGATAGATTTATGTGTTTCTGGTCTCTTTAACCACCTTTGTGTCACAATTCTGGCCATGGCATTACAAGGAAAATAAGATATAGGTACAACACAAAATATGTTCAGTTGCTGGAGGGCACAAAGGAAGATACTTGTAACAGGGAAACCTGAATCAAACCCATTGTAAAGTAAAACAGGTGTCAAAGATTCAAAGTATAATAGTTTGCCAACAAGTACTGTGTGTACAAGCTCCAATTTATTTTTCCTTACTCTTCCTGATGGTATCTTTCCCTCAAATTTTCTTCCCCTCCTTCTCTGTTTATTCTGATAGGAAAGCAAAACATGGAAGATATTGTGAGTTTCATAGCCACAGCCCCAGTCACACTAGATGCAAGCTTTCAAATAGCTAATGTTTATGACCAACATCTATCCTACCAAAAAGCAAGGCTGTTATGACCCAGACTAGCCTGTGCACTTCAAAGTCATATCTCTGAGCTGAATTAGCACATCTTAAAAGCATTAATACAATGACAATCCCCACCGAAACTGGTAGAGGCATTGCCATTACTCGCTGACAAATTTTAGTGGGACCCAGAAGCATTTGTTAAAAAGAGAACACCAGTAGAAGTCTGCTTCTACTTAAATTCACCAAAGTGACAGGGCTGAAGTCATAGTGTTATGTGTAGTGGGGAGGGGGGGGGGGAGCCGGAGAGGGAGGAGAGAGGGACACCACGGTAAAATCCACTACCAATACAATAGGGTCAGGTGAGCCTCGAATCTCTGCCAAATGCAGGCAGCACTGGTTTTATTCACTTTGACAAACTTTCAAAAGAAATGCAGAAACAGAAGTCTGAAATGGCAGCCCATGCTGTGTTACCCTCCTTTCGTACAGGTTTGGCGGAAACATCTGTGGGAAAGGGGGCTGCAGAGAATTCAGTGAAACATAAGCAATGACAAAACCTTTCTATCCTCTTCAATTACACAAAAATGGGAAAGGAGCATCATTTTCAAAGGAACAAATGTTACACAAGACATGCCCTTTTAAATCCTTTTTAAGGCTCTGTGACCTGTAAAACTATCTGCAATATCAGCAGGAGAAAGCCTTCTCCAGGACAAATGCTTATGTTTTATGTGCACTGTATTTGCTAATCATTAGTTCATAAGCAAGAGTAGATATACAGTGGGGCTATAAATAATGGCGGGAATGTAAAAGTGAATTGATCTGTCTGGCTATCTAGTAATAGTCCTGGCACAGGACCAGTCTTGAATGGCTGCCAACTACCACAGACCCAGCCAGTGATTTGTCTGGGGGTCTTGCCCTGTCAGGCAGAAAACAGTCTTAGAGCTGAACTCCCACAACTGTGAGCACCGCCTACAGTTCAACAATGAACATTTCCTGCAGGGTCCCCTTTCACCAAATTAGTCTAAAAATCAATTTTAAAATGAAAAAAAGAAAAGGAAAGAAAGAAGGATGGAAGGAAGGGAAAAGAAAGAAAAACAACAGCAAAAAATTACTCACACCCTAATACTAATATAATAATATGAGTTAACAGAGAATATTAAAGAATACTCCCCCCACCCCAATTAAAATCCTGCATCTCTTCCTTTACTTCAAATTGTAAAGGAGGTCAATGTGAACTGAAACATTATCCCAGAGGCTGTTAAATTTAACTATGTACACACGCCACAAGTTTTAATTCATCGTTTGTAGCAAATTTGGTATTGATTTAGGAATGGGAATTGGGGGAGAGCAATCTGTATGAGGAAACAACTACGTATTTCAGCAATGAGGCAAACATAAATTCAATCATACAGAAGCCAAAAGGGGTTGGGTTTCTTGACAAAGAAATGGGGGTGGTTCTATAGCAAGTCTCAACAACTAAAAGTATTTTTGTATCTCTAATGCAGAGGGAAAGGAAAAAAAAAAACCAATAAAAAAACATTGGTTTGATTTTTCCTCTTTTCCTAACCTTCTACCAATCCATGATTCTACCTATCACCCCTTTAATTCCCCTCCTGAAGTTGGTAATGCTGATCCACTTACTGAATTGCTTGAACTAGTTTTCCCTGTGTATAAACATGGAAAGACAGCTCAGGCAGCAAACTCACCTCGGGATGCCTTGCAGGGATTCAGTAATGTGCCAGCCTGGCACTGTTTCTTGTATCCCTCAAGGCTGTCTCCCAATCTCTTTGTAAGACCAGCCCTGGCTCAAAAAAAAAAAAAAAAAAGAAAAGAAAAGAAAAAAGAAAAGGAAAGGAAAGGAAAGGAAAAAAAAAAGAAAAGGAAAAAGAAAGAAAAAAGAAGGGAAAAAAAAAAGAAAGTCCCATCAAATGATGCAGCTCAGTTTCATGTAAATCTGCCTCTGTGTAGGTGCTCTTGAGTCATGGTGTAAGTCAGATCAGGGTCTGTTGTCTGGGTGTTTATTATACATGTGTAATATCCATCTGAATATATAAACTGACATAGAAGGTTTGCATGGAGACAGAGAGGTGCATGGTGTAAATCAAGAAGTTGCTAATTATTTAAGAATTGGCAAGTTGAATTTCCTCAAAGTGATGCATGTTTATGGTTCAGAGACCACAGGATGGTAAGGCAGCTGCTTTGTTTGGGTATTTTTTCATTTCTTTTATTGAATTTCATAAATACCAACCAAATTCAAACAAAACTGATTTAGATTTCACCTCATCACTTAAAATATATTTTGTAGAGTACAGCCTGTGCAGTAATCCTCTGCTATACTTTAATTTGGTTTTAATTTTATAGGCCCTGTTTTAACTGCATATTTCCAGACCTTTATTTCCCTCACAGCTCTTAGCAAAATGGTAGCTCATAAACACAAGCTCTGCTGTATAGACTTTGCATTTCATCCCAAAGTATTTCCTTTTTTTATAGCCATGGTCTTTCCATCTTAGTGCTCTGAGCTTGGGTCACAAATCTCTCTGCTATTCCAGTGTGTGACATCTTCGCTCGTTTGCCGCTGCTCATTAACAAACAATACTGCTGTGAAATTGGTTTAATGACAAAGTAATAAAATTGCTATTCTGCTCACAGATTGCCTGAGGCACTTTGAGCTCCTACAAGGCTTACTGTGGGTGCCAAGATACATTAAGCTGCTTATTCGTAAAAACTGCATCATCCGTTTTTTTCACAGGTTTTTTCCTTTCCCTATCCAGCCCCTGCTTCTTTTTTATCTTCAAATAAAAAGATATATTTGCTTATGTTCTTCCAGGCTGTCAAATTTTTACTTTCATGCATATTTCTGGAAAATGAAAGTGTATTTCATTTCAATTTTTCCTAAAAGGTCACTCTGTCCCTACTGCAAGGTTGTTCCTAGGTGGAAAACCCTCCACATGCCACATTAAGGTAGTCTTATTTTCACATATTATGTAAATGGAAGACAGGGTCATACAGACCTATTTTGGTAGAGGAAGAAATTGGAACTATTTATAGAACAGATTTACCTTTTTTTTAAAAAAAAAAAATTTTTTTTAAAAGCACAGTTTGGAGAACACTTTTTCTCCTCATCTTAGAACCAATTTTTTTTAAAACATGAAAACAACCTGCACAACTCTAGTAGTTGCAACCCACATTAATATTTTATGAATAATAAAATATGTCTGCATTAAAGTAAAACCTTCTGCAGGCACCTGTTTTTCATAATGAATTAGGAATCCTGGTAAAATACCCTTGCCTCCCCCTCTCCCATTTGTGCAATGCTCATCCTGACCTAGAGATTTACTGCTGCCAGACAATGGTGAAACAACCCAATTGCTCTTTGACAGGTGGGCAGGTCTTGATAATTATTGCCAGACATCTTAACACTACTCAGCTGATGTAAATAAACATACAAAGTACGGATCAATATTGCTTTCCTACTTTTGCATTTTGAACACATATGCTGGCAATTTAACATTATTCTCTGGTCTATAGGGATGATGAACCTACTTTTAAGTATATTGTACATATACACATATTTATACCCCTTCTACATATGATTCTTTAAAAAAAAAAAAAGGAAAAGAAAAATAGATTCAAAGAGCTAGGACTCTAAGAGCTTCTAGCCACCTTGTGGAACAGCTATATGAACTAAGCAAAGTGATCTTTAAGGGGATTCCAGAATGAATGAAGATGAGATTCTAAATATCTATTCGATGAATTAAGCATGATATTCTTACTAGACAAATCAGGCTTGGACCATTATGAGCTGCCTTAAAGAAAGGGCATCTTTTCCTCCTGTCCATGGACTTGGCATTCCATATGATTTCATGAACTGTGAGTGCTTCCTTTTCTACATGCATTTGAACTCATAAATCTCAAGAACTGTAGATTTTTATTATGGCATCCAAAAGATTTGCAAGGCCTGCCAATCCTGCTGAGAGGCTAACACCCTTGAAGATAAGGGAGCCCATGATAAGATACAAAGGGGTCTGCTGTAAGGGAATGTCGAAGCAAGCAGCATGAAGGAGTAGAAAAAATATTTCTATAGAGATACTCAGAGGGGGACAACCTGAAGTAAAGAAAAGGAAATTAAAATAGCTCTTATTAAAAGAGGAGTAGGGAAAAGATTCAGACAAGGAGAGGAAAAGAATTGTTTAGAAAATTATTTCTGAGATCACTCCTGTCCACAAAGAAATATAATAAACTCTAAGCAGAAATGTTATCAATCTATTGACATTTCTTAACACTAGGCTATTTAAATATTCTCCTTTCTAAAATTAGTACCTTAATATAAATTCTGAATTTTTTTTTTTCCTTTCAGAGAGATATATATAAGGGAAGAGTGGCAATGGAGAGATGGGGAATGGGGAAGAGGAGGATGACACTTAACATGTTTTTATATTCATAATTCTAAATAATGCTGCCAAAGAATATCTTATTCTTTAAACCTGAGAGTCTTAACCTGGACCGTATGAAGTTAAAAAACAGTTTTTTTAAAATAAATATTTCAATACAATTAGTTTTATCTGTAATCCTACGTATTTCACTTTATGCATTTAAAAACATGATTTTGAGAAGCCCATAGACTTCATACAACTGACACGAATCCATGACACAAAAAAAGTTAAGAATCTCTACTAGAAATCATATTTGTTCCTCTTATCCTTATATTGCATGATTTTCATCAAAAGCTTTTTTCCTTATTGACATTAAAATAAATAACTTTTTTTTGAAAAAAGAAGAAAATGTATACAGAAGACTTGGATATACATGTCAGATGTAGGCAACTCAAAGGCTGTAATTTGAGAAACTCTAAAAAGGAACATTTCTCCACATATTTAATAATAAACAGCATAGATAAACAAAGGATTTCATGAGTTTTGGGAACTCAGGAATCAGAGAGAGGAGGATCGAGGTCTTCCTGATTCCAATCCTATGTTTTTCCTTCTTACTACAAACCCAGAATGAAATTAAAAAAAAAAAAAAAAAAAAAAACTACTATAAGAGCCATATGACACTGCCTAGGATTTCCATTTTTGTAACAGTTTTGCTTAGTATGAACTAGCAATTTAAACTATTCAAAAACTAAATGGACTGAGTAGAGATATGATGGGTTTCCCTTCCTTGGATTTTTCAAGTGACCATTTGTTGGGTATGTTATGATGGAATTCTTTTATGTATAGATTTGATTAGATGGTATCTAAAGTCTCTTCCAACTCTCAAATTCTGTGATTGTATATTCAATTTGGATGTCTTTGTGATAATGTATTTCATTGTATCATAAAAAGTAGAAGATGATGAGTAGCTGTTAAGTATTTTTGTTTTGAATTTGTCTGAAAGAATAAGAACCAGTTGAATCAGTAAAAGTTAATAACAACAACTGGGGAGTGAACATCACCTGGCTTTTAATTTGGTATCATCAGTAAAAAAAAAAAAAAAAATTTAAATTGCCCACTGTGTGCAGAGCATAAATTTTTCAAAAGACAGAAAAGAAATAGATTTCTGTTTAATGAAGGGGTCAGACTCAATGACCTCTCAGATCTCTTTCTACTCTAAATCTTATTATTTCATGATCCTACTCACATATTTTATAATCTAGTTAGATTATATACAACATATTCACCAGAGACAATTTAGGACAATTTACTGAAACAGTATGTAGATCCAGGGAAAAGATTTTAAAATAGCAATTGATCACACTTTTATATGAACTTTCTAAAGCAGTCTCAGCAATGCTAAAATAGAGGCACAAATTGCCATTCCCATTTTAAAAATGAGAAAACTGAGGTTGACTGAGGTTAAGTGATTTATTTAAGGTCACAAATTTAGTAAGTACAAATCTATAAAGCAAATCCATTTTTTATAATAGGCTAGTCTGGTGCTGTCTGATATCCTCTGCTACCTCATCACTAACTATTCTTTGTAACCAAATGTAAGTCACTTTACTAATCTGTTAAACGGGGAAAACATATGTGTGTACACACATATATGTTTCCTATTTGAGAAGGATTTTTATAAAAATTAATTGGATAATATCTGTGAAGTGTTTTGAGTTATTTAAAGGAAAGGCTGTATATAATTATAGTCACTGTCTGATTAGCTCAGTTGGTAAGAAAGAGCCTGGCACTCAGGCAATCAACTTCTTTTTTCTATGAGAAAATGTGTTTTAAGTTCCAAACAGCTAACTTACAAACTTTTGGATCACAACCTGTTTTTAAACTGGGGAGTTCTAAATCAGTGGATAACCCAAAATTAGTTCTATTCCACCCTGGAGCGCTGCTTATGATTTTTTTTTTTTTTGGCTGGGGGCTGGGGAGATAGTTCCCTATTTTTGCTTTACTTAGGCAAATATTAGCATTAGTTTCTATTCCCTGAGCATATACAAATTGATAGTGGAGGTGTTGGCTCAGCAGAATGTTGGGTGTGGAGGAGAAGCCAAGAGGGGATTACAGTTTTGCTGCAGACAATAGACAAAACAGATAATCCATAGAGATAAGTAGAGTTGATTGCACAAAGAATTGTTGTTATATTAAAGATCCAGAAATTAGCACCAAATGCAATCCATTTGTATCACAGCCATGTTGTGAGAAGTCACTGAGGTTGTACAGTGCTTACTGATACTCAAGCTATTCAATTAGCACATGCCTTATACTTACGGCAGGATGATAGGCAAAACCAAATGTTAAAAAGTCTCTTTTCTGTAATATCCTTTCACTTTCTGTTCTCCCTTTCATTTATCCTTGTTCATTTAAAAGATAATTAACTTGTATACTCAAGAGGCAGCATGGAGAAAGATATCACAATAAAAAAAACCTGAGTTCCAATCTTGCCTCTGCCACACACTGGATATATATGACTCTGACAGGACACTTTATTTAGCCTCTTAGCATCCTTAAGCAACTCTCTGGCACTATACATTTTAACTACAGGTCTATATTGACTGAGGTGGTTTCTTCACCTAAATTCACTAATTCACTAAAGCAATGAAATTACTTCTCTCAAGCTTTCTTTTTTATTCTCTGCCCCCTCCAAAGGAAAAAAAAATAGCCTAATTTAAATGTATTATTAAAACAGTAATGTTCAACTTGTAACTGAAGTAATGAGAAAATAAAGCCATAAATGATTGGGGGAAATATACTAAGGGGAAAAGAAATCAGAATAGTTACATAAACACATATATATGAGACTGGATTTTGGAAATTATATATTGCTTTCATAATCTCAAATAATTTATGACTAAAAAAGCCTGTCTCTTCAGCACCAATATTCTTTTGGTTATACAATATGGAGAGGAATGACTGAACAGCAAAATCTAGGGAAATGTCAAATGACAAACACGAAGGTGGGCTACACTGTGCTGACTAGGGAATTTGTATACGAGAAGTAGTATAACAACATTCTTATAGACAGGTATGGCCAGAAAAGGATATGCTATGGCTGAATGAGAAATAAAAATAGATGAACAGATTGCAGGATACAGTGATATTGCTAATATATTAAAAGAAAAAGTGGGAGGCACTGTGGTAAAGTGGAAAGAGCATTAAACTTGGCATCTAATAAATCTAATTTTGAATTTACTACCATTACTACCATTGAGCAATTCATCCATCCCAGTGGGCCTCAGTTTCCTCATTTGTAAAATGAAGATTTGGAAATAAATGATAGCTGATGATCTTTCTATCTTTGGCTCTATTGATTTTTCTACCTCCAGGATTTTAGGTAATCATTTATGGAAAATCCAGGGGTAAATATGGAAAATAATTACAAATGAGAGGAAAGACATACGGTCATGATTACAAACATATTCTCTCTCTCTCTCTCTCTCTCTCTCTCTCTCTCTCTCTCTCTCTCTCTCTCTCTCTCTCTCTCTGTGTGTGTGTGTGTGTGTGTGTGTGTGTTAAAGGAATATATTTTTGGACTTTACATTCTTTGCTCTTCCCATAGCCACTAGTATTATTCAAAGATAGTTTGAACCATCCTATTGATAAAATTGTCTTCCAAAATTGTTGTGGGTAAGTGGTTTCCTTTACACCCTCAACTATCTATATTTTTCTACATTGATTCTGCCTATTGTTAATGGCTGTGTTTAAAAAAAAAAAAGAAAAGAAGAAAGTATTTCTAGGAATTTTCCTTTGACTAGTTTTGATAGATTCCTCTACTTCATTCCAATAAGGGAGATATAATTCATTTTACTTAAATTAATTGTTCTGAAGGACACTTAAATGATGAAAATTTGTCATCAGCCAAGAGAAAAAGAAAAAGAGAAAATGGCTTCAAGTTATAGCAGCAAACTTGATATATCAGATAAACAGAGATAACATATTGGAGAAAAATGTTATTTTGTATACTATGTATATATATAAATATATAATTATATATATGTATGTATGTATGTATATTACCTCGATGAGTGATTCTCACTAACTGCTTATAAGGTTAATTTCATTCTTAGAAAACATAATTAAAGGATTTTACTATGCTATGTTCTTTTTTCTAATAGAAATTGAAGTTGTACTTCAGCTTGGCTGTATTTATTAGAAAAAATCTCTTTATAAGACAAAACAAAACCCAAATCATTTTAACTGAGTTGTAACTGAAGATTATTTTGTCAGGATGTATAGAGAATAAAATCAGAGGTACAAAGAATAAATCAGAGAAGTGGTAGATAATTTCCTATATTTATGTTTTTAACCCCAGAAAGTGCTGCTGTTTTGTGCTGCTATGTTATTCACCTACACATGTGTGGCGACAGTGATAACTAATTGAGTGCCACAGAAACCAGAAAAAATGCATTTGGGGTTGGGCCTATGCATCACAGAACAGAATCAATCTTCCTAATTAACAGCAAATTAGCAATCCCAAAATGAGTGGGATCAACCTGTCTTCACTGGCCAAGAATCATGCTAAGTATATAGCTTCCTCTAAGTGCCTCTAAATTACATTAACGCCTGTATAAAGTAACATTCTTTTAATCTAATGCTACATTAGTGTCACTGTTCTCAAACTTATTACACCGTTTAAAATTTCTGCAGATAGTTAGACAGATAGAAAGATAAACAAATTAATAGATAGATATGAAGACATTCCGATATTTCACAAAGCAGGATTCTAAGTAGCTCACAAATCATGGCAAAGGGCTCTATTAACATTAAACAAACCAAAGAAGAAAAGTTTATGTTGAATTGAGAAATTACTTATGGTAGTTGACTAATGGACATTATTACCATATAAAGATTTTTTAAAATATAGGTATAAAAACAAATAAGCACAAAACCCAGTAAAATTTTTATTTCAACATGGTTAATGACTCAAATGGCATTTTACTCAGTTTGATGCTTTTTTAGGTTCCAAAAACCTACTTAATAACAATAATGTAGTAAATGTTATACAAGGCAAAGGTATGACTCATATCCTGTAGAGAAGTATATCAGTCCTTATATATGGATGGAAAAGAAACAAACATTTATTGAGTGTCTAACGTGCCAAACTCTGGGCTAAGCCTTTACAGATATTATCTTATTAGATCCTTACAATAATTCTGATTATTATCTCCACTTTAGAGTTGAGAAAACTGAGGCAGCCAGAGGTTAAGTAGCTTTACCAGGGCCACAGAACTAGCATATGTCTGAGGCTTATCAAATCTCAGAACTTCCTGGCTGAGCCAACTAGCTGTCTCTAGATCAGAGTATCCAATCAATGTAATTATTGATCCTTGAAGAATTTACATGTGACCATGTTTGAATGTCTCTACATATATGTATTTTTGTGATTCCATTAGTGTGGAGAACTTCTGGTGTAGAAAGACTCTCTCCACCAAGGCAGAGAAGTAACTCATCAATAACTTATAGACCGTAAACAGTTAAATGATTTGTCCATGGTAACAAACAGCCAGTATGGGGTAGGGACAAAACTTGAGCCTAAGTCTTCCTGACTCTACTAAAACTCTCTGATCTCTTGGTTTTCTTCCCTAGGAGCTTAAAATAGAATAAAATTATAAACATGTAAAGTCTACTTTTTAAAATCAGGCAAATAATTTAAAATTTCACTTCCAGTAGAAAGAAGACAATTGATTATTTATAGGGGAGATGGCAAGAGTGGATTTTTTTTTTTTTTTTTGAGACTTAGTAAACTACTGCCACCAGATTCATTTGATTATTTGATTAAAAGAAGTGAGAGCCGAGGAAAACATTTTTTGCAGGTTTAGATTTAGTAGCTGAAAAATGAGAAAGGAAGAAATTCTCTGTCCAGTAAGAACTGGTACTATAAAAGATGAAAAAATGAACTTCTCACAGAGACATTGTGTGTGTGTGACAGAGAGAGACAGAGACAGAGAGACAGATAGAGACAGAGACAGAGATAGAACAGACAGACAGATGGACACAGACAGAGAACAGAAAAAACAGTGACAGAGAAACAGATAGAGATAGATATGAGAAAGAGAAAGGGGGGGAGAGTACAGAGGGAAGGAGGAGGATGAAGGAAAAAAGGGAATGAGGGAGAAGAAGGGAGGGAGGGAAGGAGAAAGCTTTAAAATCTTAAGAAAATCCCTATACACAGCTACAACTTAGTCTGTTAGTTTTATAGGCAACATTAATCTCACCTCAGGTCCTGCTAACTATTTCTGTCCCTTCAACTCTAAATTTAAGATATGTTTTTTTTCACCACAGTCTTGCGAACATTAGTTGGTATGAGAGGTTTAGCATAGTTTGTCCTATTCCCAAATTGATTCAGAAAGATATAGTCCCATCGTGTTTGTACACAAATTAGTATATTCCAAAATCAAGTCAGATGATTTGATTCCACTTTAGAGTGAAGCAAAACTCTTCCCACCTCTCCCCACCTCAAACACTGGGTTATTCTATTGTCTTAGGGATTCTTTGAATTTTAGAAAACTAAGACTTAGAATGGATTTGACACTGGGTGATAGGGGCCCTTCCTCTCAATACATATCTTTAGTCTTAGGCTGGACCCTAAATAGCTGCTAGGGATTACGGGTAGGGCACAACATATATCCTTTACCAAAATGTCCTCCTACTTTTCCAATGTGCAGTCTTGCAAGTATGCTTTTACATACTTATAGATGCCTAGGAACAGTATTAGCTGCTAATATCTTAAGAAGAGGGAGTTTGGCTCTATGCTTAATGCCAATTATTCTCTTCAACATTAATGGCTCCAACAGGAAGGCCCAAATCTTTTATTTGTTGAAAAAGTCAAAAGAGAAATCCTGCACTATCTAATATTTGCATAGGAAAATAATACCTACAGTTGTATAGTTTTGCATTTAGGAGAAAATATTGGAGAGCCTGATATTCTTGCTCGGTCTATTCTAACTTGCCATTTAGACAATTGATACCTCAGTTTACGAATATGTAAAGATATTCTAATAATAACCAGCTCACAAGGGTGTTATACAACTATACAACTAGAGCAAAAGTGCTGTCATAAAGGGTTTCATATAAGTGGTGATTACAATTAAATGACTGTCATTGTCACCTCCACCTAATGTCAACGCTATCTCTAACATTTCTTTTATTTTTTACACTTCCTTTTTCTCAATGTTAATAAAATATTTGGCAGCTGTGTATATCACGTAAATGCACTAGTGCATAAAAGCTAACATTTTCTTTTAATTTTAACAATGTGCATGCTATTGGTAAAGAATATCGAAAGAAATACAATGCGTAAGTAGATTTTACACCACATTAGAGTTGTCCAATTTCTCATGTTTTAAATTTTTCTGCATGACTAGAGCCAGGAAGAAATACATGCCAGCATAATTATATGAACAGTTGAAATTTAAACATATTGAAAAGGAGAAGGGAACATGTCCACCCATTTGGCTTTTTTCTTCTTTCCTCCTTAACAGTCCCAATGATGAGTAATTTTTTTTTCATAGAGGCACAAAGCTTTACCATTCAATGGCAAGGAGAGATGGGGGTGGGGAGGAAGAAGGAGCTTTTTTAAGTACTGTGCAAATCAATACACAAAAAAATCTCAAGATGATAGTTTAATTAAAATGTGCACAAGGCAATTCATCAGTCTCTTTCCTTGGTGTACTAGCCCCTGGAACCTGCCTTCTGTTTTCTGAGAGCTAATTTTTTTTTAACTTATAGGCATTTAAGATGTCTTTCAACCAGCACCTTTCTATTTAGCTAATGTTCCTGTTTTCCTTTAATAAACAAGAAATGGTACTGGCTTTGTGATATTTGTTATGCTTCATGCTTTATTTTTATTTTTATTTTTTTATCTCCTGTATGAGTTTTGCTTAGCATGAAAAACTGTCATGGAGTGAAATTTACCTGAGAACTAAAGCAAAAAAAAAAAAAAAGAAAAAGAAAAATCTGCAAACTCTATTTGGTTACAAGTTTGTACCCAGTTAAATACCTGGCAATTTTATGCTACTAGTGGCTTCAGTTTAAATGTTTATAAATGTATGTTTTAGGGGGAAAAAAATCCTGCTCCCACAGTAGTCAAAATGAAAAATCTACATGGATTAAAATGTATTGTAAACTGTTTCCAACAACTCAGAGTGAAGGTTAACACCATTCTATTTCCATTAACACAGCTTTCTAGTTATACTCTTGTAGTCAGAAAAAAAATAAACCTATTGAACTCTGCTCTCTAATAGGTTGATTTTCATGGCAATTGCTATGTTCAGTGACTAAATGGGGTCTTTGCAATGACTTAGATTCCAGGGTCACAAATTCAATGTGGCTATAGCAGACAATATATGACATGCTCCCAATCTATTCTGGTCATTTAATTTTTAATGGGAATTTTTTGTTGAAGATCCATGATTACCAGATGCACAACTATTTTAGCCATACACAAGGCCACAAAATTTGGTGCTGAGGCTGAAAATGAAAGGTTGTTATTTTAATGCCAGAATATACTTTTAATTTGAAAAACTGGTCAGCCAAAGACCAAGTCAGATGAAGTTTCTGCTCCATGAGGGAGCATGGTACAGTAGAGGAATAAACAAATTCCATCATATGCAGGAAACTTTTTTTGGTTCCTCCACCTGTTAAGGTTACCTTAGCAGACATGTTAATTATGCAGATATCATAAATAAATAGTTATATACAAAAAACAAATAATATATGTATTTATTTATGTCTGCATAATTAGCATGTCTGCACAATTAGAGTGTAAGCTCCTTGAGAGTAAGAGCTATTTTTGCCTTTCTTTTTATTACAGGACTTAGTATAGTTTCTTATATATATATATAAAATGCTTAATAAATCTTGGCTAACTGAATACAGTCTTTACCACTAAGTTAATCTGTGTCTTGGAATAAATCCCTTTACTTCTCCGACCCTCAGTTTTTCCAAACATCAAATGAGTTGGGATAGGAGTTATGTAAAGCTCCTTTTAGTTCTAAATTTATAAAATTTAGATAAAGGGGAAAATTCTATAGACTTCTTAAAGATGGATATTTCTCATTATTGTTTTTTATAAGTCTTTTAAGACAGACTATATTTGTTCCACTTTTAAGGTATGTTAACTTGAGGATAGTAAGAATCACTATTCAACTTCTCAGTAACTACATTTTCTCTACCTTAGTCTTTATATTAGATTATCTAATCAGATTATGCAGTGGATACTATATCTTGGTGCGGTGGCTCTCAAAGGCTGTGCTATGCTACACTCAAATTTCAAGTTTTTCTAGATGTGTCATGAAATAATCCTTATCTGTTGAGACTTCCACATTCCCTAGCCCTTGACATCAGCTATTGTTTGCTGCTTGCTCTTTCTACCTTGGCCTCTAGAAAAATACCAAGTAGTACAAAATACTATCTCCTCCATTGTGAGCCTTGGGGAAGCAAAGAAATAGAATATGAAAGAGTGAGGGAAGAAAGATAGAGGAATTCCAAGATATTGGTATTGGTTCCTCTATTAGACAGATCAGCACCTTCTTTATAACTTATAATTCTAGAAAGTTGCCCTGAAGCATGGACAAATTTAAGTGACTTGCTTAGAGTCAGAAAGCCACAACATATCAGAGGAAATACGTGACCTCATACTTTCTAGGTTCCAATCTACATTTTTCTGATTTTAAGCCAAGCTTATTGATTCTACTACATTGTTTCTCATGTAAATATTATCTACTCAAGTATTGTCCTTGTTTTTTTTCTGAGATAGATACCCATATTGACATTGAAGTACTTCAATCTGTGAGAAGTAAAGTGATCTTGTCCTCAGTTTTCAGTCACTTAAAAATCAACTACAATCAACTGAAGATCAAGCAAAGTCAGCCCATAAACAGATCAATTCAGCCTACTTTTCTTCCACCAATATTTAAAAGTATAATAATAGCCTTACAGCCAGGAGCCATGGCAAAGGATCTATTCCTGGGAGTGGTATTTGAAAGTTAGAATTTTATTTTAGTACAATAACCATCTCAATGACATTATAGCGATTCACATTTAATTTTAATGAAATATTTTCTAGTTAAAATTGTATATTTTCATAAAATGAATCAAACCCACATACTATCCAATGCTCAGCCCTGAAAAGGTCTTTAATAAATGCTTTTTGACTTGCCTTGATTTGATTTAATCATTTTATTTTATTCGAATGCTTAGTCTAAAATAAGGGAACATTTTTATATATATTACACATTCACAAAATCAAGACTATGTAGAATATAAATGAAAAATTTGACCTAAAAAGATAATTGTTTCAGGAAAAGTGGGAACTACTAAAAAAAAAAAAAATAGAAACACTAAGAGTAAAATAACCATTTTAGCCACAGTTATAAGATCTGGTTGTAAATAGCCATATTTTGGAAAGAATATAAAAATTATAATTAATAATAGCTAACATTTATATATAGTGATTTAAGGTTTATAAAGTACATATATTATCTCCAAATAATTATGACTCATACTGATATAACTCATTATAAACTTTGAAAAGCGGTTTTTTTAAACAACATATTTGTTCTAGGGACAAATAGTACAACCATAATTAAAACTAGATCTTTGGACTCTAAGCCTTGTGCTCTCCCCATCCCATTATGACTATCTTTTAGGCTTCATATCCCATAGATTCTGGTGCATATAAAGGTATGCAAATGAGGAAGTAGCTAATGAAGGAATATCTACAAAAGTAAAAAAGGCACTAGCAAATGTACTTTGGTATCTTGAAGCAGTAGTACTACTTATGAGAGAGAAAAGCTACAGGGGGAATAGAGAAGCTGATTCATAACTTAAAATGTATTCTAAAGTCTAGTAAATGATATAGTGGTAGATTGAAAATGACCTACAGATTTTTTTTTTAAATAGTTCAATTGTGTTCCGTGCTATTGAGACCCCAATTGTTCCCTTCAAATAAAGCCCGGGACTTTGTGTGTTGTCTGAATAAGTTAGCTTATTTTCACATGACCTAGAATAGCAAATAAATGTTTACTAAGCTCTCAATTGGGTGGTATAATGGATAGAATCCCAGGCCTAGAGTCAGAAAGACTCATCTTTCTGAATTCAAATCCTGATCTCAGATATTACTAGCAATGTGATTCTGGGCAAGTCACTTAACCCTATCTGCTCATCTGTAAAATAAGCTGGAGAAGGAAATCGCAAAGCATTCCACTATCTTTGCCAAGAGAACCAAGAGCTGGACGAGTCTGAAATGAGTGAACAACCACAAAGCTCTTGGTGTTAAGCATCATGCTTAGCCCTGAGGATACGGAAGAAAGGTAGAAAACATTCTCTGCTCTGGAGGCCCTCACAATGTAATGAGGGAGTCAACATTTAAACAACTATGTACAAAGAAGCCAAATTCAAGATAAATTGGAATAGAAAGAAACTGTATGGAAGTCAGTGTAATAGACAGCAGAGTATGTATGTGGGAGGATGGTGGTGATAAAGATTTAAGATGAATGTAAATGTAGGGGTTGTGGAACAGGGCAAATAATGAAAGACTTGGAACACCAAATAGAGGATTATATTTTTGATTTTGGAGGTGATAAGGAGATGCTTAGAGTTTATTGAATAGGGCTGGGGATGATGCAATCAGACCTGTGTTTTAGAAAGATCATTTTGGCAGTTGAGTGGAGGATATTTTAGAGTGGGAAAGAGACTTGGGACAAGGAGACCAACCAGAAGGTGATCGGGAACATCCCTAGGAGAAGAGGTAGAAAAGGTATTTCTTGAAGGAAGAATTTGAGATTGTCAGTATCAAAATATGTATACTACATACCTTTACTCCCTCCCCACATCAGTTTTTTCTTGGGCAGATGGGGGAATGAGAGAAAGAACATCATTCCTCTATCCATATTACATGACTTCTGCTTCATTGAAAAAAAAGTTACTATATTTATTTGGTATAAGATGTTCCCTTTCACCTTTCCAGCGACTGTTTCCAACTTGCCCCAGGAGAATTATTTTAAATTCTCGAATGAAGGCTTTTCCTAAAGTAGTTCTACTGTTTTAGGAAGGTTTTGCTTTAATTTTGTGAGTTATAATCTCTTGTCAGGCTCCTTCTATACAATTTCCTAAGAATTACCCATTTTAAGATTTCAGAGTGATTATTTTCACAAAGGCTTTCCTCTTATACTTCTCTGTTTTACATATCTTTTTCTAGGGAAGTTCATCTTTTCCCCAAACTATGCCTTACCAGATCTACTTTCCTCCTCTTGGTTCAATCCTGAAATAACTTCCTGTTTTTTTCCTCTGAACTCTTCCTTCAATACATTTCATCACTATCTTATCTTATCTACTGTAAAATGTCTTCCCTAGAAAGTAGCAAGCTTATTAAACTACCCATTTGTTGTGGAAAGTATTACTCTGTTCTTCTAAGCATGAAATCCCTGAATTACCAATAATGCCTCTTTTTTTCCAAACTCTCCTCACAAGGAACTAAGACACCTAATTATCTGGTAGTTTCTGGACAACATTACCAATCTTGTCATTGGCTTACCATTTTAATAAGCAAACCATTGGTTCAGCCTATTTAGATCAGATTACTGAGACTGCCCTTCAATAAATCTGAAATATAATTGCCAGGATAATTTCCCTATCCTATCATTCTTTGTCTAAACTTCTGGCTAAGAAGCCTAGAGTTTTAGAGCTGGAAGGCAACTTTGAGGGCATCTAGTTCAACCCTCCATTTTGTAAATGAAGAAACTGAAACTTCACAGTGTTAACACATTTAACTAAAATAGTCCCAGAGTTTGCACTAGATCATGGTTTTCCATTCTCCTAGTTAAGTGACTTTCTAACCCAGTTAATTACCCTCCACAGACACATTGAATTTCCCTATTTCTTATTCAACCATCGCACTGTAGATATTACTGTCTTTGTTATCTCATATCACTTTCCCATATGCTTTTTCATTCTAGCCAGGAATATTTAATTTTCTCTCTGCCTCCCATTCTTTCATTCTTCTTTTTATACCTGTAACTTATGTTTACTGTCTACAAAAGCTAAAATACTTCCTTCTCCAAAGATAGCCTCATATTTAAAACTTAAGTAAAATAGCATTATAATATTCACAATTTCATATATTCATTCGACAATCATTTGTTAACATTCCTACTTTGTTCAAACCACTGTGCTAGGCTCTGAGGAAGATAAAAGTGTTCAGTAAGAGAAGGTTCCTGCCCTTGTGGACCTTGATCTAGCAGGAGGATATGACACATTACATGATAAGTATAATAGTTACCAAACAAGGGGTGATAATAGTATGTGAGGCCCAAGGGGAAAGGTCATCGCTGAAAAACTTCCTGGATGAATTGAAGTTTGAGTTGAACTTTACAGGTTGAGTAGGAATTCAGGTAAAGAGGAAGGAGGATATGAAGACTTTGGGAATAGCATGAGCAAAAGTATAATGGGAGAAAAGCATAGGATAGATACACTCAGGGGATAGAGTGATTCAATTTTGTTTGTCATATCAAAGGAAGTAACAGTGCTAGCAGGAAACGGCGGATTGGGATCAAATTGTGGTAGATCTTAAATGACAAGCAAAGGAGTAGACTAGATTTTTGAGCAAGAGAATGAAATGAGCAGATATGCATGGAAGAAAGCTCATTCCATTAGGCAATGTGGAGGATGGATGGGTGGGTAAAGAAGGTAGAGATGGGAAGATTTGTTTTGAGACAATTGAAATAGTCTCTGTGGTTGTTAATGCTTCACTAGACTGGTGTTGCTAAGAACAGAGGGGAAGGTTTGGAGGTGAGAGATAATCCCAAATATGAACAAACTTGTTATGAGAGATAAGGGAGAGAGATAAATAAAGATAATACCACTATTTTGGACATGAAAAACACATGAACAGTGATACTGACACAAATACATATCCTAAGCTTTTTCCTAGAACTCTATTTTTCCTTCCTACAACCCTCTCCTCAAATTTCCCTATTATAATCTAAGGCGCCACCATTTTCCCAATCATCCAGACTTACGACTTAATTTTTTTTTACATGTTAAACATTTTAAAGTATATCGTAAATACAACATACGTGTACATATTTATACAGTTCTCTTGCTGCACAAGAAAAATTGGATTTAGGAAATAACCTGGGAAGAAAAACAAAAATGCAAGCAATCCACACTCATTTCCTTGTACAGTGTACAATTTAAATGTTGTCCTCAGCTTCTCACTTTTTCTCCTGCCACATCAACATTCCATTAAAAAAAAAAAAATCTTTTTTTTCCTATCTTTATATCCCTAACTCTTTCCTCCTCAGGCAAGGCTTGGCTTCATACCTTCATTACCTCTTAGTCTCTACTACTGCATTTTAATCCATCTTCCACTCAGCCACCAAGGTGATTTTTTTATATGGTATAGTTCGGATCATATTACCCCACTGTTCAGTGAGATCCAGTGTTTCCCTATTACTGTCAAGAACAAATAATATCCCCTGGCACTCAAAGTTCTACATAATCTGGCCTATTCTATCTTTCCATCCTTTTTACACATTACCTTTTTGCCCCTTTGACCCCTCTTCCCCATGAACATAAAGATACACTGTGTGTTCTAGCTAATGGCTTATTGACTATTGACACTTCATGATCACGAACATGCTCATGCTACTTCATTTCACATCTCTGTGTACTGGCTGGCTGTCCCCCATGCCTGGAATGCACTTTCTCTTCAACTCTACCTCCTTGGCTTCCTTCAAGAGGTCAGGCTCAAACTCCACCTTCTGCAGAAGGATTTTCCTGATCTCCCTAGCCCCTTGTTCCCCATGCCTTCCTCTTTCAGATTACCTTGATTTATTCTATATACATCCTTTTTTTTTTTTTTTTTTTTTTGGTTTTTCTACATACCCCCCAATGTGTGGCAAAGTGCCTAGTACACATTAAACACTTGATAAATGCTGGTCAACTGACTGACTAGTACCTTCCTCTCTCTCTATTCTAGTTTCTAACCTATCTGTGTGCCAAGTAAAATTGAAAAAAAAAAGTCAATAGGATTTCAGAAAGTTATTCATCTTGGGCCCACAGCCAAAGGTCAAGGCTCAGTTCCAAAAGACTGAGCCCAAGTACTATTCCATTGTTATATCCAGAACTGTCATTTTCCCTTTGGGCCCCTTCTTGCCTTTTCCTTGGGTAGTCATTCACTATTAATTCTATTATTAGACTACAGAAGAAGCTACACTACTTAATAGGAATATTCCACAGAATAAAAGCTCTCTTGGCTAGGCCAGTTTTCCTGTAGAGGATAAAATACTGATTATTCCTTAATTCACCAGCAAAAAAGTATATAGCATTTTGTCCCTAACTCTTGTTGGTAATATGAATATAGAATCATAAAATGTTAGAGATAGGAGGAACTTAGCAATCATTTAACATAAACATCTTATTTTGCCAATGAGGAAACGGATTATCAGAGTGTTAAAGTGACTTTCCCAAAGTCACAGAGCTAATTAAGGGTTGAATTTCAGATCCAGCTCTCTTTCTATTCTGTGTTGCTTTCTCCCTGCTATCATACTTTTTTGATATCATATATTATGGCCAGAGAGCCAGTATGAGAATGCCCTGACAATGTTACCTTAACTGCAGTCTACAAAGCACTATTCTCTGTTGTGGGACCAAAAGGATGAATTTGACTGATCTTCAGTGCTTGGAACTGGTACTTTTTTTTTTGTTCATAGGTTATGGCCCCATTTCCAGAAAAATCCATTGGAGCCTAAT
Source organism: Antechinus flavipes (assembly GCF_016432865.1). Lineage (NCBI taxonomy): Eukaryota > Metazoa > Chordata > Mammalia > Dasyuromorphia > Dasyuridae > Antechinus > Antechinus flavipes. The sequence continues at coordinate 268,463,646 of NC_067399.1, forward strand.
GTAACCCAGCAAATCTTTCAAATGAAATAGCCTTATGGGAGGCAGGTTGTCATTTTGTGACATATTATTTAGGACTCAACTCAGATTTCATTCTTTCTTCTTTCCATACTCATTTTCTTTTGTCCCCCATTCCCAACTCCTCCATAAGTACCATTTTCTAATTAAGTAAGATGAAATTTGTAATGTTTAGAAGAAAGATATGACCTCCCTTGTGGGCCAGTCTTATTCTTTCCCATGCATCACTAAAAAAAAAAAAAAAAAAAAAAAAAAAAAAAAGAAAAAAAGAAAGAAAGAAAGAAAAGAAAAGAAAAGGCAAGTTGCTGGAATGGCTTTTTTTTTTTTTTTTAAATTGGTATCACTTTGTCTTTAGTGCAAACACACATGGCAATAATTTAGTGAACTCTAGTGTTCCTCTTGTGGCAAATTGATAGCATAATTTTATTATGGGTGAAACAATGACTTCTGGGAGAGGAAGGATTCTCCCAGAACTACATATAACTCGGTTGACTAAATGTAATACTTGGAGAAGGTAATGAAAACAGTGGCAAGGCTCAGCAAGGACTAGAACATTTCAGTTTCTAGCTCCTGTCAAAAGGCCACTCAATAAATCATACCTGAAGCTTATTTAATGTCAGGAGCTAGTAATCTGACAGAATGCAATGGGGTGCTCACATCAAAAGAGGCATGCTTAGTCACATGATACTTGGTCCCTGTACCCTATAGGGTCATATAATCTTCTATGGATGTTTAACAAGTTACTTATTATGCTCCCTTTGGTGCTAATTATTTTATGTATCACTTGTATTTTCATTTACTAAAGTGCCTTAGTCACTTTATTACTAAAAAAAATTGGATAGTCAATCTGTATTAATCTTTCTATTCTGCTTCAAATGGAGTTTCTATATTACTCCTTTTTCAGACTTTTTTTCCCTCCAACTACTTCATTTCCATACACATACACATACACACACACACACACACACACTCCATCACATTTTAAGTACAAAAACACAGATGCTTTTGGAGCAGTCTAGGATAACAACAAAAATGATCAGGATATAGTTATTCATAAATGAATTGATATTCATATTCAACCCAGTTATAAAGAATGAATCTAGTGTGACTACCCTATAGTATTTTATTGAATAACAATATTCTTGAATAAAGAAATATGGAGGGAAATTATAAGAATACTCAAGTATTCTTCCAACTGCACTGACATGTAGCAAAAGTTGGAATCAATCCCAAACCTTTTAATAAATGACTTTAACAACATTTAAAGCGTCTCAACATATTATTTTGAATATTTTGTTCACCATACTACTGGAATAATCAAAATTATAATTCCAGGAAAAAATTTGATGTATAGTAGATCTCATGTATGAAAGCAATAGAACTTGATAGTACAGAAGAAATATTTTAAACTTAAAACACACACACACACACACACACACACACACATTATGCTCTTCATGTTTGTTTGCAAGTTTTGCCTATTTTTTGTGGAGGCAAAGGAAGAGAGGTTAGCACTTCCCATTGCATAGCAAATCAATCTCATGTATGAAAGCAATGTGACATTGACATAATTTTATCAACAGTTAAAAAAAATAAAACTATTGAAATATTTTAAGATTAAAATGAGATCTTTTGTCTTTGTCCATCTGTGATATCACAGGTTTAGGGAATTCCCAGAGAGAAGATTCCCTCCACTGGTCTAGGCTGCAAGTTTTCTTTGACTTAAGTCTTAGAAAATTGACAATAGTTTGAAGAAGTTAAAATACTTTTTAAAGGTAGCCAGTTTGCACCAACCCAGGCTTTATTAAGCCTGCTGTTTATCCAATACCTATTCCCTCTCTCCAAAATTAGAGATCATTCAATCTTTAAATTGCCTGAATATCACAAGAGGTGATTAACAATTTCTAAAATGGCTATTTGTCTGCCCCAGAAGGAAAAAATGATTTTTTGAATATATATTTCTCACCTTTTTTTTTTTGAAAAGTGACATTCATCCTTTCCCTTGAGTTTTGCACTAAAACTATTAAGACTCTCTTTCTCTGTATATTTATCGACCTACATGTACACACATATATACACATGTGTGTATGTATATATCCACCTGTGAGCTTTGAAACAGATTTGAATTCAGATCTTCAGAGGTGATTTAGATGTTAATTCATTGTACTGCCCCACTCCCTTAATAATTGCTGCTAAAGTATGCTGCTTATCTTTGTTTCAAGGAAGTTTGCTACTCAAGAGATCAACATTAAACAGACTGAAATCTCAGCTTGCAGTGGCTAATCTCAAAGATAAGTATATCTAGAAACACATGGTAAATTTCATATCTCTCAATGTTTACCTTCCAAGGTAAAAAAAAAAGGGGGGGGGGGAGAGGGTTGTGGGAGAGTAAAAAAAAAAAAAATATCAACCTAAGTACAGAAATAATGTGACTGGGAGTGAGGCAAGTTTATGCTGAATGAACAGTCAGCAACAATGATTATGAGTCATGTACAAAGAGCTGGGAAAAAAATGTTTTCTTTTATAATCACAATAAAACAATGAACCAGGAAATAGAACTTGATAGCACAGAAGAAATATTTTAAACTTAAAACACACACACACACACACACACACACACACACACACACACACACACTGTGCTCTCCATGTTTCTCCTTTGCAAGTTTCTCCTATTTTGTGTGGGGGGAGAGTAAGGGGGGTTAGCATTTCCCATTGTTCAGAGAGTAATGACTATACAATTCTCAGTGTCAAGATTCCAGTTGAATTCCTGTGAAATTCAACTACTGGTGTAAAACCTGAAATGCACAAGCTTAAACTCCACCTAACACTATTCTTTGAATACAAAAAAGAACAGTACAAAACCCCGTTCCAGATCCCAAGGTTAATAGGACCTAAATTTATTCATAACAGACCAGCTTTTCAAATTAGGCAATTCTCTGGAAGTATTCTCCTTAGAATGAAAATCTAGTCCAATGGCCAGACATATAATACTTGGATAGAACCTTTTTTCCAGAAGGCCTTTGAACATAATACTATACAAATTCATATTTATGATGCTGTTGTGGTTTTCCCAAAGATGAAGTTAGCAAAAGAAAAAAAAAATAGGATGAGAAAGTAGATTTTTGATGTAACTATCACTCTACTATGATGGAAATTCTTCTTGGGGGAAAAATATAAAGAAGATAATCAATATGAGATTGGTATTCTGGTCTCTTTCCTTTCTCTGATTGGGCTTGAGCTCGGGGAATAATTTTGAATAGAGTGGGAACATTATCAGTTTTCAATTTCTTTTTATCCTCTGCTTTTCAAAAAAACAGAGGGAGGGATTTTTTTGTTTTGTTTTAGTTTACATGAGTATTTTTCCCCTAACAAAGTGTGACATCTATATGCATCAGTTTTGACTTGGTCAATGACACTTGTTAAATAAAGTGCTGTAGTACTGTTATCAATTATTAGTTGCTATTATATATATATATATATATATATATATATACTTTTTTTAAAGCAAGAAGGAAAAGCAAAGAAAATGGTTTCAACATTTTACTCATTAAAAATGCATACAACACTAAAAGGTAGATTTTATATACTTCTATGTCATTTAGAGAAATCACTTAAAATATTGTTTTTCAAACTATATTATGCCAAAGGAGGTAAAGAGGCTCATTTAAGCACATTTTGTCTCTCTTCCAAATTCCGCTCTAATGAAGTGCAGAAATAGGTAGAGACTTGTGCCTAACACACAATTTGTCTTTGGGATTGATTGTCTTCACCAATGAAAGGGAGGGGATTAATTCTGAAAATCTTCCAGCCTCAAAAGAAAAAGGGACTTCTACTTCTTTTTGACCAATTTCTTTCTACATTTAGATATTTTTGAAAAGTGGCACTATGACAAAAAAAAATTAGGGATGAAAAAATTTCTCTTCAAGTGAAATCATACTTTACAAATTTTCTGAATGGACCTTTATTTCAACGGTTCCTAAATTTGTTGCAATTTTTTCCAACAGTATTGTACTGCCCTCAAAAATAATAACACTTTAAAAACTCTTGATTGATATTCTAACTTGCAAAGAAATGAGATAATGCTGCCAGCTTGATACAAAAGCCATATTTCATTCTCCCTTTGCAAAACAAAAGGAAAAAAAAACCCAAAACATAACAAAAAAATAAATAAACAAAAACCTCCCACTACCACAAAAGAGCTGGTACAATTGAATGGTAAAGCATTGTTGTACACCCACTCCCCTTTGAGTCCCCTCTCTGGCATCTCCTTCCTTCCTCCCCTCCTTTTGTTTACCATTTTAAAAATGTTTTGTGGTGGCTTTGTCCAGTATTTGTCCAGTATTGGATTGAATCAAAATTTCTTGAAATGACAGTACCTGTAACAGGGCTTGAGATTTCCAGAGAAGCTGATTGGACACAGTTGGAGATTAGAGGTATGGCACTCTAAAATTTCTTCAATTTTAAGATCTAAGTGGGGATTCTATGAGATTGTCACCACATCTGAACTAAAAAAAGGGTGGTGGTACTGCTTCTTATTCAAAAAAAAAATTGCAATTGCAAAGCTGCAGTACACAGCAGAGATACTTTGCTCAACCTCTAGGTACAGATACTATAGCTCTCAGAAGACCAGAACAAAATGAGATCCATTTAAGTTTCAGGACAATTCTTCTGGTTAAACATTAATCATGTGTATATTTTTGTTCAGCCTTTATTAATCTCTCTTCCCCACTCCCACTTTTTTTTTCTATGATGATCTCAGGAAAATGGTAATATGGCTAAGGAACTGGAATGATTTGGTGTTAGTGTTGGGATGAGAGAAGATACTGATGGCCTTCTTACTGATACAAACCTAGTCCCTCATCCTATGGATGACTGTTGTAAAAGAAACCTCCAAAAGAAAATTCAGCAGATGCTTTCTTGGAGGTAGTTGGGACTGCAAACCATGGCCACTGATTTTCCAGCATAAGAAGCAATTTGAAATTGAAGCAATGAAGAACATTCCACATCAAACATATCAAATTATTGTTCAGAAACACATTTCTTTGTCTAGTAATTTCCAGATATTGACAGTTTTAGTATGTTAAATGCTGACAATGGTTTTAGCACCTTGCAAATCTGACTCCAGATTTAAATGGATTTTTCTTCAGAAACATAGATGTTATTTGGAAATAATCACTGAATATGTCAGCTATGTGTTTAACCATTGACAGCAAAAGAAAAACATGAGCAGGACAAGGATATTTAGTTCATCAAACTTCTACCCTTTTGGTTTATCTCAACTCTATCTCCCTGGTTTATTAGTATATTCTTCACTCCTTTCTCTCTTGAGATAAAAGTGTCCAGCTGTCTCTTAAACTCATTTAGATTATTTGCATCACTGGCCAATTATTCCATATGTTTACTACTGTTTCAGTCAAAATTATTTTATTCAAAATCCTGTTTACTCTCAATTTCCTAATTCTATAATGTGTTTCCTGGTGTTTGAAAATTTTGTTTTTATATGTACAGATCATCTTGTTATACATAGCCAAAGTCTATTTATACCTTTAAAAAATTACTTTGCCATGACTGTTCTCTGTGGAAAAAAAGCTCCCTCTATTAGCATTCATACTACCAACATTAAGCTTAGAATAAGAAAGTAAAGAAAGTATAGAAGAAAAAGAGTAGTATAATCATTGTTTCATTTTTAGGAGGTATATATTAGAGCACTTTTATTTCTCCTAATAAACAAAGATGTTGAGAGCTTTTGGGTACAACTCCTACAAAATCTAGAGAAATACTCTGGTCTTATTCTGCTTAGATTCTAAAATGACTAGTCTTCTTAATACCGCCTTGTATTTTCAGAGCACTTTTTAAAATCCCAAAATATTTTCCTGCAAATATTCTGCATTTCTACCTGAAATTAAATGGCTCAGAGATTAGTCTTAGACCGATAGTCAGAAAGACATGAGTTCAAATCTGATCTAAGGCCTTTAACTTGACTAGCCAAATCACCTAACCTTTCAGCCTCAGTTTCCTCATTTATAACATGGGGATAATAATTATAGCTAGGGTTGTAGTGAACATAAAATAAAATAATATCCATAAAGTACTTTATAAGTCTTAAAACACAATACAAATGCTAGGTATTTTTCTTCTTCTTCTGGATATATTAATTTTATTCTTGAATCATTGCATTTTACTTAGAAAAAAATTGAGTTACCTTGGGCACTGAAAGAGATTTCCCCCCCAAAACAAAACTGCAATGGAAATACTTTTCTTGACTTGTGAACTCAATATTCTTGTAAGTGAAAAAAAGCTCATATATATTATAGAAAGGCTGGTTAACCTGTACGGTAAAGAAATATTTTCCGTAATATTATTTTATAAGGTACGTTTGCTAGCTATTGGAGTTTTTGAGATGAGAAAAAAAAAGAAATAATACTCTAAGATTATTGGAAGGAGGGTGGAGCAAACAGGATGTAGTTATTTAACATCTTCTGTTTGACAAGCCTCACTAGGATATTTTCATCTAATACACAAAGAAAGTCTCTGAACCAATTCCAACTATGAATTCTTTGAAATTTAACATGTGGGTTCTTTTATTTTGGATTCAGGAGACAACTTTCTTTCAAGAACTTTGTATCCCTGTCACCTGTATCAGTCTGCTGATAATTTACCATGTTTATTCTAATTGTGTGTGTTTGTGTTTGTATGTATGTATATATGTATGTAATTGGATTGTAATTGTTGGTATTTGATTTTGATACATGAAATTCAATAAATTTTTTCCTGTGTTTCTTTTTATCTTAAAATCTGTAAAATTGACAATTTGTGTTTGGTTTTTTAAATACTGTGCAATAGTATCAGAAGAAAGGTACACAAGAACATGGAAAATATATGAAGTTTTCATTGTTCCCATTTGATTTTCAATTCAGTATTATTGTATATTGTCTTTGTACTGCCACACCATCAGAAAAAAATAATACAAGCACAGTGCCATAGCTCATGGCCAGTGTCAGACATTTAGAGGCATTGTCCAACAAATTACTCAAACAAGACCTTTTAAAAAACCCTGTTTTTCTTTAGTTTATTTATACCTATAAAAATGTTTCTTTAGAAAATCTTACAGCATTATTGCTCCCAATTTTCCTAAAATATTTCCTAAGTCTACCATCTACAATCATTTGAAGCCAGTTACCTCCTACGGTTCTCTAATCCTACTGCCTTCACATCAAAGAACTACAGAAATGATCATCTAAGAAACTACAAAATCCTATCTTTACTGGCATAGAAGCTATTCATGGCAAGTCATCAGTACCTGAAAATTTATTTCCTCTTAAGAATACCTATTTCCCCCTCAAGAACATCTCCATTGTACTTTATAACCTGATGCCTTCTATCTAGTTTAAATGACAAGAAATTACTAGTTTATCTTCTCATTTTCACAAGTCAATCTCAATTATTAGTACAATTAAAATACAATAAAAAATAAAATAAAATAAGAGTTATTATCCACTAAAGACCTATTCTGATGACTTATTTCGATGCTCAACTAAGCTAGACAGGTAAGCAGGAACTCTGACAGATCTCATCAAACCAGAGAGGCTTTAAGTAATAGCCAGTAATGAATTGTATGGTTTTTGTACACATACCTTTATAGTTAAGTTTAGAGAGTTTTGCTATAAGAAGGTTGGCCACTGAGTTAGGACTTTTGATCATAGTAATTCATGAAACCATTTAAGATATGGAGGGATTTCAGCCTGTATAGGTGTAAGAAAAGGCTGAATTGATGGAATCCAAATTCCTTTTAAATACTGCCCTAATAAAAAGAATAATAGTCAACTCCTATTAGTAGCAGAACTGTCAATAACAATATTGATCAATAATATGAACAAGTCACTTTATTTTTTCTTTCAAATTTCCCATTTCTGTTGAGTATCACCATGCTATTACCCACACTCTAAATGCATGGGTTAACATGGATTCTTCTACTTTCCTTACCCCATTTGTCCAATCAGCCACCAAAGCCCCACAAATTTAGTGTCATCCCCTTCTTTCATTTACATGGCTGTCTGATTCAAGTGGTATGATTTCAGTTTGGACGCTCATTTTCTTATATCTGGATTACTGTACGAGCTTCTTATAAACTCTCTTTGCCTCCAATGGCTTCCCTCTCAATTCATTTTCCACATAGCTGCTGAAACAATGGCATAAGACTCCCTAAGGCACAAGACCAGCTACATAACTTCCAGTCTCAGATACCTACAATGGATTCTCTTGACAAGAAGATAAAATGACTTCACAGTCTGACATTTAAAGCCTGCCATAGTATAGATCCCACTTTCATTCCTTACCTTATTTCACACTATTTCCCTCTTTATTTATAGTCTACATAGACCAACCAGAATATATCTTCTACCATCTTGTCCTCCCTCACCTTTTTTGGGTACCATGTATTTATGCAGGCTATCCTTTTTGTCTGGGGGACACTCCTAATCTCCAGTTGTTGAAATTCTCTTTTTTGCAAGGACCAATTTAGGCACTATTTTCTCCATGAAGTCTTTTCTGATCTTCCCAACTGAAAGTGAGCTACCTCCCTTGATTTTTTTTTTTTTTTTTTTGGGAGGGTGGGTGTGAGATTCGGTGGGTGGAGAGTTGTCTAGAATGATCTTTTGCCCTTATTACACTTTAATCTTGTAGAATACTTTATTTTCTAATCTACTACTCCCTCCTCCCTCCCTGCAACCAAGCAATTAGATTGTAATCTCCTTGAAAAAAGAGGCTATGTTATTGTTATTTTTTTTTTTTTAATTGCATTCTGAAGGTCTTCCTCATACTTGGTACTTAATCATGTTTGTATTTTCTCTCTCTTATTGCTTGATTTTTTAGCTATTTCATCTAAATATTTCATCTGATAGATGAGTTGAAGGCCAAAGGAGGAATAGGAAGTCATTTTGGTTCCTTACTATTATAAAAAAAAGTATAATTGCTTCTGTGCTAGGGTATGAAATAGAGTTTGGAGATTTCAGTTGTCTGCAGGTATTTGTATATTCCAAAATTGCTAAGAGTTGATTATAGAAAGAAGGAAAAAAAACTTAAAGATACCTTTCCTTTAATCCATTTTCTAATTGGTTGTATTACCAATTTATACTCAGACTATTGCAACTATGCTGGGAAAAAAACACATTAGAATCACTTTTAACATTGGCTGATAAGTTAAAATACATTTTCTCTCTCTTAATTATCATTTAAACTTCCTTTTGCTTATTTGTTTCTAAGTTCATGATTACAAATTGATCTTTAACAGTCTTGCTTTCATTGCTTATTGCTATAATCTAATGCTTATTGCCATGTTCTATAGCTTATAACTGTAGATGATGCTTTCTGTCACTACTTAGCCACCTTGACATTGTTTGACCTTTATATTTTAAGGGATAAATGGCAATACAGGACTTGGAACCGAAAGTATAATTTTTTCATAAGCTCCATATATTAATAATAACAACATTCCAATTTATTAGTTTAAAAGTTTGTCTTTGGGATCTTCTACCCTTAATTTTTAGTGTTAAATAGAGGAGTGGGAACTATTTCTATAGAAATTCCAGCAGATTAAGTTTAATGTAAAGCATAGGATTATAACTCTGATACACTGCTCTGTACTGATGGTAGCTTTTTTTCATCAATCTCTTCTTTACCCTTCTCTTCTCCCCCTCCAAAAAAATTTCCTGATAAATGGGTCAATTAGTCTCTATTTCAATGCCTCAAGGCATGAGAGCAAGATCTAGAGTTGTTAGCATTCTTTTTTCATTCTTTTTTTTTAACTTCTCACAACCACCCTGTTATAAACTAGGCTCCTATATTAATTTTCATGTTACATTTTAGAGAAGAGATAACTTTGCTCTGCTTTATTGTTCTATGTTACCAAATTTGGTATGTAATCATGATACAGATGTTCCTGAATGTTAAAGTTACTGTGTCCATTATAAAAATTTTGAATTTGGAGGTAGTGCTATGGAATTTTTCAATACAGAGTAGAAAAGTTAGGATATTTTCAATTTGGCACAAAAAAATCTAGTTTGAATGTTTATTATTTATTATGAAAAGGATAACCCACACTATCATAACTCTTGGAAGCCTATATTAAGTATTACTCAAAGTAAAAGAATATTATGTTTTTTAGAGACATAGAAACTGAAAAGATCATGAAAGGTATCTTCAAAGAGTAGGAATGCCCTTCTCAGTTTCCACTAGTTAGACAAATTGTCTAAATATGAGATTATACCACTTTTTGGCTAGGCTTTGACCAAGAACAGAATGAATATTGAAAATTAATTATTCCTTTAAAATCCAATGCCTATATGAAAAGTGCAAATAATGGTTGTGATAGAATAGGGCTTCTCCCCAGTCCTACCCCCCCCCACCCAAATCAAAAGATAATGAATTATTTCTTCTAACAAAATAGAAACAGTGGGAGATATCCCTATTTCATTTCATTTCCTCTTTTTACACAGCTCACCCTAACCTCCTCCCCACTGGCTAAAACTTGACAGATGGGATGGGTCTGAAACAAGTTCATCATGATCATGCAGCAAATTTACATTTTCTCAATTATAGTTTGGTGTATAATATGCCATAAAATAAGGCATAATTCAGATGATTCCCCCAAATATCTAAGAATTTGAAAACAAAAGAAATCCAACAATCTTATAAGCATTATAGATTATTCCTAGTTTGTGATGAGTGTTTGATTATACACATAGATACACATTTATGGATATATGCACTACACACACATACATATAACATACACATATTTAATATGTATGTTATATGTATATATAAGTACATATTATACTTAGGGGGTACATGTCAGTGTACAAACATATCCATTTTCCTCTCCTTATGAGATTAACACCTTTATTCTAAGTTTTTGGTATGAAGGGTATCTTTAAATGTACGTTGTTCCAATCTTCAGAAGAAAATTAAAGTGAATTCAAGTCTATATTGTCTATCCTTCCTTTCTGCCTTTCTTTTCAGGTTAGCAGTTTATTTCTGCATTAATCACCCTGACAGAAGCAAGGCAACTCAATTTTCTGCTTCTGTAGGTAGGCACATCACTTTCTGTACCGCACTAGGCATGAAAAGGGCTGCAGCTAAGCTTTGGTTACTGGTGTAATTGAAATGCTATCCACACTATAGGGTGCATTAAAGTCAGATAACGGCAGTTCCTGTGGCCAATTTAAGTAGCTTGACTTCCCTGGGAAAAAAAAAAATTGCCTGACAGATAAGGCAGACAAACTGGCTAATTCTCCAAGCATGTCTCTCATTGTGATCCTAGAAAAATGAGAAAAAAATGAATCACAGAACCACAAAATCAATTGACCCTCGGGTAGCTCATCAGGCAGCGAGCCTGATAAACCTAAAAGCTTTGTTAATGTCTGCCTGCCTGTATCCCACAGATAGAGCACTTTGTAAATGAACCTGCTTTGATAAATATATTAAGGAAAGCTGTGAATAAAGGCAGAGACTTCTCATTTGTAAATACAACCTCTGCTACATGGAATTAGAATGATAAAATGGAGTTCCATGTAATTAAGTTTGTATAAGGCCTGAAATCCGTGCAAATACTTTCCCTGAATTTTGAAAGAGAACTGTCAGTTCAATTAATCTGAACATCACCCCAAGAATGTACTGAACAAAATTAAGCTGCTGATAAAACCTGGGCCAGTATTTTGATAAGTAATTCCTATATCATTTCTTGGCTACTGTGATCATTTTATTTAATCCTCTGCTTCCTCCAGCTCTCCCACCCCCCACTTTTTCCTCAGTTACACTCTAAGCTATGTACAAAGGGTGGATGGTCTTCACACTTCCATAACAGCATACTACCATACTGCAAAGCTGAAAGTGGAGAGGGGGAGATCCTTTCCCCCATGTAATAAATATCAAAGTAAATAGATTCTTCTTAAGAGAAATTTAAAACCCAGCATCTAAATCGCCACTCAGGGGTTAAACAAAGGAAAGTACACCAAAACTGAGAATTCAGCATTAGGACTGAACAAAAAAGCATGCTACTCTTTCATTATTATCAGTAATAATATCATGAACAAAACTTGGATTTTAAGCAGAGAATTCCAAAGTTTTAGAGACGCACAGGGAAAGAGAAAGGAGGAAAAAGGGATCAGAAAGAATATAGGAATATAAGGAAGAAAAAGAGAGAGGAAGGAGAAATCTTTAAAAGCAATTTACCCATTAGCTTTATTAAATATCAATTTTATACTTAAAAGCAGCAAAACTATGAGTTTGAGTTCAATCTCATTTGCTTTAGAAATTGGAAAAAAAATAATTATTTACAATTTAGCCATGGAAACAAATATTGATTTTCAGCATCACTCACCAGTTGTTTACTTGTAGAATTGTAAGTCCTGTGTCCTGGGCTAACTGTTTCTTCTGCTCCTCTGAAGGATATGGATGCTAAAAAATAAATAAAAGATTAATTAGCAGTTAGAAAAGAGGCACTTGTATCTTAGAAAGAAGATACCACTTGAGGTTTCTATGGTTTAACTTTGATTTTCAAAGAAAAGACTTTTTGTTTAAATATGTGAAGATAAATGATGGAAATGATAAGATATAGATCAAAGTCAAAGATGACTAATGTTTGATAGTCCCTGTTTTTGCAACATATTTCAGTTCATGCAACAAGAAAATTATATAAATATTGGTTATTAGATTGAAAAAAAATGGTCATGTATTTTTGCAACTATTTCAACTTTAGGCCACATTAAATCCTATGTAAAATATTCCAGTTGCACAAAAGGCAACTTGTTACATTGACATTTTGCATCGCTGCCTAAACACATGTGTACAGTAGCTTTTTTTAAGGTTATCCATTAAGAGGGCCCAACTAACCCATTTTTGTCCAGTTTAAGTAAGCTTATTGACAACATAAAAGTTTGGAGAGTGCTATGGGATAATCAAGGGAATTCTCAGGAGTCATGACAACCAGTTCAATTACTCATATGGTTTATTGACAAGACATTTATGCAGTTTCCTTTGACCATTATTCTATTGGGGTAGGTGGACAGGCAAGAAATACATATTCAAATGAATCTATTACGTGCAAGACTTCACATAAAATTGTGAATTTAAATTTTTATGATGACAGAATTAAGCTACGAACTTCCCTGCTCTCATTCTTTCCTCCCCAAGATCATCCACAAAAAAAATCTTGGGGAGCAGTTATGATATCATTAATATGTTCTTCATTCTTGCAACTCAAAGGTTATTGTTTTAGCATTACATAGATCCTTAAGAGTTGCTACACTATAGTACACATATGGATTAAATATGGCATACCTTTATATTTACTAGTTTTCTCATGGAGAAAAAGTGAGCTTTATTTGTGAGCTTATAGTCTTTTACAATCAAGAAATCCTCAAACAATAAATATTTTTTCAATGATAATAGATCATGAACAATAAATATTCTACTTAAACTACTCTAATCATTCTGATGCTTGTCAGTCAGATATTTTAGTCTTCTCATATTTTATTTTTTAGGCATTTCACCTCTCATAATAATGTATGTTATCCATAAGATGTCCAGTGACTTACTAGCAAAACCCAATGCCATTAGGTTAAACAATATCCCCTGTATAGCAAAAGGGGTTAACTAGATTGATATTAATATAGAAGCCAGGCTTTTAATATTCTGCAAATGTTAACAAAGAAAGATGATAATGTTGAGTTAATATGGGTTAAGCATAAAATGAAAATAAATTTTTCTGATTGCGAGGTGTTGACACTTTTTTGGCGAGGGCCTCCAGCCTGTTCTTGAAAGCTGTGTAATTACAGAAGGCTTTTCCCCTCCTTCCCCCTCCTGCTTCTAGCCTGCCCACATTAGTAATGACCCCTTCACTGCTTCAAAAACCACTAATAGTCTTCAGCACAGGCAAGAAAAATGAACAGGATAAATTGGAATCCACAGTCAGTAATTTGCATCATATGAGGCTGCTTCGGCCACTCACGCTCATCCCTGGCCATCAATCCCTGACTGTCAGGTGCTGCACTCTGCCACCATGACAAATACTCCTCCTAACACTCTGATTCGTCCAAACAATGTAATTGTACTCTATTCTCCTCTTGGTAATGGAGATAATGAATGACTGCACAAACAAGAAGGATTGCTTATCAGATTCTGGGGTGGCTTCAAACTGAAGAAAGGAAAAAAGGCTCTAGTACAAATTTTAATTGCCTGAAAATACTGGTTAGGAAAAAAAAAGTGAAAGGAAAAAAGAAATCCTTCTCTTTTTCATATCTTCATGTTCAAGTGGATAACTTTTGACCCATTTTCCTTCTTTGGCTTTTTAGGGGCTAGCTAGATCTTTTGTTTGTCCACTCTGGGAAAACGGAGTTGTTAACATAAGACTACATTGCTCGAGTACCACCATGCTGGCGCAATCATATCATGTACAATTTTATCAGTAGTAATTCTTGATCCTTTTGATATTCAGCTTCATAAATTGTGGCAAACTACTAGTTTGATACATCCTTGTAAATAAAAGGGCTATGTGTGTGTGTGTGTGTGTGTGTGTGTGTGTGTGTGTGTGTGTAAGCTTGTGAATTTGAGGAGCGGATAGAAGTAAGGGATGGTGAAGATAGGAGGGGAGCAGAAGAAGAGGGTCCTGTTATTCAGCAACCTGTTCCTTTCAATTTGATTGTAAATTCTGATTATACTAACAGAAATATTTTACTATGAATTTAACCAAATGGTCAGAGAATTACAACAGCATAATCTATCCTGGGAATCCCTGAATAGTATCATCAATGTGAAGAAAGTTGTAAACTCCATCCACACATCTTTAAAAAAGATGAGGTATTACCAATTTTACCTTGCACAGATGGCTTAAAAAATTAATAGGGAAGATAATAACAATATTCAGTTATTGAAATAACATTCTGTGGTTTTTGAACATCAGTGATTCCATGGCCTTTTATATATGGAGTGGACTGTTTATCTGAAAGTGTTCTGGCAAACTGCCACCATATTTCTAAAATTAAAAAAGGGATGGAAAACAATCAACATTCAGAGGAACTGAAACCATGGCAATGTGTTTTGGATTAATTTACAAATATGTGTATATATTTAAGGCTAAACTATGGAACCAGAAAATTCTTACAACTTAGTCTATCATATGCATTCTTACACTTTATTAGAACAGACATCATATTGAAATAATAAACATGGGAGGCCTTCACTCCTTCTTTGATCTATTTTACTAAATGTCTGACTGGCTCAAATTTAAAATAAACTTTGGTATGTTTGCACTTGAAAACTGAAAGGAGTCCATGAGAAATAATTTGTTGTCAGTTTTCATATTCTTGGATTGAGTCTGTTTAGTTTAGTCTGTATGTTATTTGGTGACAACCTTCTTTGGCCCATTGGTTCAGAGGTGGTTCAACTTTCTCTTAAGAACATGTATGGTATTATAATAAGAACAATGATAATTGCTTCATCAGGAGAGAACCAGAGTGAAATGAGAAATAGGTCAAAATTTTTTATGTGAAAAGTCTAAAGGGATAGTAGCATTGATAGAAGTCAATCAGACTAAGAGATACCTATCACATGGATTCTCTTAGTATGACTCAAAGAAAAGTTTTCAAATACTTGATAGAATATACATGCTGAAATTCTCAATATATCTGGAAAAAATTTTTTTTTCTTAAGGGGGCTAGTGAAAGAAAATTATTAAAAAGATTTGTAACTGGACTTTTTAAGATGTTAAAAACTTGGGGACAAGATGAGTGCTCATTGAGAAGTGGCTAAGAAATCATGGTATAGGAATGTCAAGAAATATTATTTCACTAGAAGAAATGAAGGAATGAGGAATTTAGATAAATTTAGGAAGACTTACATGAACTGATGCAGTGTGAAGTCAGCAGAGACAAAACAATTAATTAGGTACAGGAAAACAACACTCAAAAGACATTAAAACTCAAGTTAAAACATTGTGAATTGTCAGAATTTAACTGTAGTAGATTGACAATGAACATGACGCCTTCCTTTTGGTAGTATATTGGTAGACAACAAACACAAAATGAAATCTCTGCCTTCATATATGGTTAATATGTCAGTTTATTTTAGCTGAGTCTCTTATTAAAGAGAAAGGGTTCTTTGGGGGTAGATAGTAAGGAAAAATACTAAGAAATGAGAGTGGTAAATTAAAAAGGTATCAATAAAACATTTGGAAAGAATACTGATTGTTCACTTTTCTCAAGTTGGTAACGTCTTTGTAATGCTTTTTCTTTGGGTGTTGATGTGTGTTTTAAAAAAATATATATATATATACACATGCTGAATCTTCACTACAATATTCCTAAGTTCTATGTATTAGAAATGCATTGTGAATGGAGAAATTCTTTAGCAAGAAATTTTTTTTGGTGATTTAGATTACTAAGCTCTTTCAATAGGTTCTAAGCAGGCCCACAATATCTTGAGTTCTGCTCTATGGTGAATGTCATAGCATTTTGCATATTAAAGGAACATCATACATTTGAGGAGAGTTAATTAAAATAAACTTCTTTTTATTACCAATCAGCCTTTGTTGAGAGATAATGTTGTCTAGTAAAAAGGATGTTGAGAATCCTTTCTACTTTCCACATGTTGAGAATGTGGAAATCATAGCCCTAGAGACAGTATCCAATTTATTGCAACTAGGATGGTTAGAATTTCAATTATATGTCTGCTTTTTCCTTAAAGAATTGAGATTATAGATGAGAAGCTTTGGGAATGGGTTGAGGGGAATGGCAAATAGCTATCTCCAAGTCACTGAGGGGTTATCACTTGGAATCAATCAGGTTTGGGCTTACTCTGCTTGATCCCAGGGGCATGCCTAGGAGCAAAAGTTGCAGAGAGACAAATTCAGGTTTGACACAAAGAAAAATACTCCCAACAATTAAAGTATCCCAAAGTGGAATGCACTGCCTGGGGAGGTAATAGATTCCAAATCATTGGAAACTTCAAGGAAAGGTTGGATAACCATTTGTAGGGTGTGTAGTGGAAGAATTCTTTTTATCAGATGTGAGTTGTTAGATGGCTCTTAAGGCACCTTCCAACTCTGAAGTTCTATGATGGTTTATTGAATTCAGGGAAGATAGAAAGACAGCATGGCTAAATTATAAAGCCATGCTAACAATCCTGTGTCAGACATGGGAGCAGATAGCTACTGGATCAAAAAATCAGAGATTTAAGACTTGGGTCTAGAAGGGATTGTGAATGCTATCGAGTCCAACCTACTTATTTTATAAATGAAGGAACCAAGGCATAAAATGACTGGATGATATGCAAGTCAGATGGTCATAGATTCTATTCTCTTCTCTTGTGGACAAATGTAGGTGCTTATGTGCTATTATTTGATTGTTTGGGTCTGGATCACAGGAACATAGAATCATAAGTTTTAGAGCTATGAAGGACCAAAGAAGTTTTCTAATCTAACCCTATAATTTTACTAAGTGGACTAAGAGGTCCACTAATTGCCCAAGGTTACAGAGACAGCAAATATCAGAGCTAGAATCTAAACCTAGACTCTCTGACTACAAATCCAGGGTTTTTCCCACTGTACCACAAAGTGAGAAGTCAAACTGAGTCAGAATCAGTAGTTCATGTTAAATTCTATTAGTCATATCAATAGAGTAAATAGTAGTAATAGTAGTATCAGTAGCAGAAGCTACTGGTGTACACTATTTTAATACTATTTTAAATATACAATTTTACTACACTATTTTAGGAATGCATTATTTTAAAGCATGAAAAGTGCTTTACTCATATTATTTCATTAATTCAATTTTGCATGAATCAGTATTTTCACTTTGTCTTGAGTAAGCATAAATTTATAAACACAGATTGTTCCTTTTCAATTTAGAAATCCATAGAGACACAGCTAAGTATACAGTGGTTAAAGCACTGGACTTAAAGTCAGGAAGACCTGAACTCAAATAATATGACTTGAGACTTTTACTAGTGTGTGGCCTTGGGCAAATCATTTAACTCTGTTTTGCTCAGTTTTCTCATCTGTAAAATAAGCTGTAGAAAGAAATGGCAAATCACTCCAATGTCTTTGTCAAGATCATCCCAAAAAGGGTCACAAAGAGTCAGATGTGACTGAAACTATTGAACAACAACAGATTGATTCTAGAATTGGAGTAATTGACTTGAGGTCCATGAACTTTTAAATGATGTTCTGATAATGATGTTTCAATTAGTATCCTTTGTAATCACATAATATGCATTTGAAAATAGTGCTATGAGAATGTATCCATTAGTTTCATTGAACTTTCTGATGGATCCATGGTTAACACAAGTTAGATGATTTAAGTTAATCACTTAAGAATCTCTGATAGAGATGACCCATATCAAATCATTTGAAACCAAGTTTTAGGCCCTTTTTCATGTTGGAATAGCCTATGCCAGGGAAGGAAGAAGGATTAATGTAGTCAATATTCAAATAAGATTAGTGATAAAAGACAAATTTCCTTTTTTATTGACATTCTGAACTGAAATGTACCATGTGGAGCTTTGACAATTGAACAATTTCTCCTCCTCCCCCTTCCTGTATTTCCCAAGTGAGGAAACTACTCTTGTGAAAATGAGGAAGCTCTGACTTAATAGGAAATAGTGCATGATGAATTATATCATTTGGAATTTTCTCTTTTCCTCCCCTCTCTGCTCCTCCCCTGAGAATTACTGATCACTGATAAAAACAGCAACATATTGCTTTTGTCCCAATCTATAATTCTGGCCAAACATGGCAAAAATTTCTGAAGCTAAGGATTTTTAGACTGGTTTCCCACAAGAATAGTACTCAAGAAATCTCAGAAATCAGATGACTAAGAGGAAGCAATGGAAAAATACTGGAACCAGAATCAGGAGACCTAAGATTTAATGAAACTTTGATCACTTGCTATCGGGTATCTTTGGGCAAGTAACCAAAGTAAGGAGATAGTACTAACTGGTATTTAAAGTCCCTTCCAATTCTAAACTTAAATTAATGATATTTCATTGAATTTAGAGATGAAAGGGATCTCAGAAGCCAACCATTTACAATTTTCTTGTTTTATCCATGAGAAAATTTAGGCACACAAAGAGTAAATGATTTGCCCAGAGTCTCATGCGGGTAGTAAGTGGTAGAGTAAGAATAAGTACCCACATCCTCTGACTGCTAGGGGTGCCATAGTGCACAAAGCTCAGGCCCAAAGTCAGGGAGATTTATTTTTATGAGTTCAAATCCAGCCTCAGACATTTATTAGCTGTGTGGCCCTAGGCAAGTTACTTTACCCTGTTTGACTCACTTTGCTCATCTATAAAATAAAATAGAGAAGGAAATAGCAAACCACTCCAGTATCTTTGCTAAGAAAGCCCCAAACAAGGCCACAAGGAGTCAGATACGATTGAAATTATTAAACACCAACAACCTCTGATTCCAAATTCATCTTCCTTTTTATCCTCTTTCTAGTGATGGAAGAATCTAAAGTATATATTGAATTCCCCCATAGCATGATAGAGGCAGACATAGCCTGGAACACTTGGCTTCAATTTCTGCCTCTAACATACACTATATGACATGAGTAAGTCACCCAAATGTCTCAATACTCTAGGCAACAGTCTAAGACTATAAGTTTGACAAATGATTCCAATCTATATTGGTAAAAGAATTTTCTCTATCTGGGAGTTCCCTACACAAATTAACTCACAGATCCAGTTCCTATCCCTGTCCTATCCTATATAATGTATATAGTTCAATAAAAACATTGGATCTAAATAAGAAATACTTTAATAATGCTTCCTGGATAGTGATCTGAGATAGTCAAAATTTTCAGGATAATCTTGGTGTCAAACTCAAGTTCTCTTGGGAAATTAGAATAAATTTACTGACCAATGTTGCTTCCTTAACACAACACAATTAAGAAAAATCTAAGCTTAAATCCCTCCTGGAATACCTCTTTCTAGAATGGGATTTTGTATACAATAGAATAGCTACCTTGATTTGATTTACCAAATAAAGGGTTAAATTTGGATTCTGGAGGACTTAATTTCAAATCCTTCCTTAGACACTTATTAGCTGTATGAACCTAAGCAATTAATTTACCTTCTCTCAGCCTCAGTTTCTTAAACTGTAAAATGGAAATTATAATAGCCACTTACCTCACAGTTATGTCAAATAAGATAATATATGTAAAGCACTTCACAAACCTCAAAGTTTTATATAAATGTTAGCTATTATTATCTATTAAAAATCAACCCTTAAAATATTTTTTCTTACTACTTCTGTGACCCTGAATAAGCACTTAATGTCTCTGAGCCTTGATTTCCCATCTTTATCTTGAAGGGATTGAACTAGATGACCTCTAATGTTCCTTTTGGTCCTACCTCGACTCAAAAGAATCACCTCTAGGAAGTTCATCTGAGAAATCCTAAGCATCAAAATATTTGAATATAATCTGAATTACTGCCTGAAATATTCATTATTCACTCAGATATTTGATATCATAAAGACATATTTTAGATTTAAATGAAGAACAAAATTTTTGTAATATTAAATGTATATTGATTGGGAGGATAAAAATGTAGTCTTTTAGGTAATTCATACCCACTGGAAATCACATGGAAATAAATTGTTTCAACAATAATAATCACATTTCTTTTATTTCCCCTTCAGACTAGGTTTGAAGGATTACAATGATAGCTAGATTTTAAGAGATTATCATGTCTGGTTAATACCTTGGGCCATAGTGAGGAGGCATAGTTAAAAAAAGGAAAGAAAAAAGCTTAATGCCTTCTGCAGAAATGCCACAGGCATCTAGAATAAGCCTTGTGGATTATGACCCTGAATTTTTAAGCACTGGGATGATGCTGCTGTATTATCAAGACATGAATAAAAAAGCAAAACAGAAGAGGAATTTCTTTAAAGCAAAATTAAAGACAGAAACAAAGGCAAAAAGGAAACAACAAAACATGGGGTGGGGAAGGAATGATTTTTGCAGTTACAAGGAGAGAAGTTGCATCTGGATGAAGATTCTAATGTGATAGGCAGAATTTCTAGAGATAGTGATGATGGAGTTAGGTGATTTGAATTTTGTTAACACTCTTTTTACCTCCTCATTCTCTGAAAGGGATTTGAGAAAAAGCTTTGCAGACAAAAGTCAGAATTTTGATATTGAAAAAATTTTATTCTGCTAGTGATCAAGCTTTAAGGCAAAATATCTTATCCTGGGATCAGTGAACTTAAAAAAAAAACCAGATAACTATTTCAATATAGTTTGTTTCTTTTGTAATCCTATGTGTTTTATTTTATGTATTTAAAACCATTATTCTATGAAGAGATCCATAGACTTTAGACCGCCAAGGGCATTCATCACATACACAAAGGTTAAGAATTTTTGCTTTAGAGAAAAACTCCACTAACTAGTACACTTTATTTTTAAAATGAAAAAGATGTTCTTTTAAGGAATAGAAAAAGTTATTTTAGGATTCATGCAATGAGTAGCTAAGAGGAACAGTGATTAGAGAGCCAGTCCTGGAGTCAAAAAAACTCATCTTTCTGAGTTCAAATCTGGCCTTAGGCATTTACTAGCTGTGTTGTTCTGGGCATGTCACATAACCCTGTTGTCTCAGTTCTCATCTATAAAATGAGTTGGAGAAGGAAATGACAAATGACTCCAGTATCTTTTGCCAAGAAAACCCCAAACAGAATCACAAAGTTGTATTCCACTGAACAACAACAGCAAGAATGCTTATATAAGCAGACTTATGCATGTTATATTACCTGCATGACCCCAGGCCCAGAGTTTTGATTCTAGGTTTTATTTTCTCATATCTCACTCTTTAAAACATGAATTGTTTTTTCCTTTGGTTCTGACACTCATAGAACCTAGATGTCATTTAATTTAAGAAGAATAAAAAGGACTTAAGAGTGGTACAGTATGGTGGACAGATTGCTAACTTTGAAGCAAGGAAAACCTGGGTTAAAGTCCTTTGACATATAATGACTGTGTGGCCCTGGACAGGTGATGAGAGCTCTATAAAACTATAAATTTTAAAGAAGAAATTCTTTCCTGGAAAATCCCCCAACCAATGAAATCACAGATCTAGTTCCTATCCTTTCCCCCAATGATGGTGAAACCATTACCACAACACTTGGCAGGAAGTTATCTTTGTATGTCTTCAGCACTTAAAATACACTACTTAAAAATATGAATCTCTTAGATCATTTGGGGAAACAAATTAGAGTTATGAACTATAAGTAACTAGGTGGAGAAGCAGACCAATAAATGTGCCACAAAAAAAAGCTGGAAATATTCAATAACTATTTAAAGGATCATAAATCTAGAGCTGGAAGGGACCTTAAAGGCCATCTGATCCAACCTTCTCATTTTACAGATGACAAAACTGAGACCAATGAAGCAGAGTGACCTATTTATGATCACAAAGGGAATTTCAGGGGGCAGAATGGGAATCCAGGAATTCTAGCCAATAATACACAGTCTCTCCTCAGAACAACATGGTTAATTAGACATAAAAATAGGTTTCTAAGATGCAATATTTTTTCCTAGATAATAATATGGCATTTTATAGTTTAGAAGTTCTTTTTTATATACTTTACTTAATTTGATACTTGCTGCCTCATATCTATCTATTTATCTATCTATTTATGTATCTATCTCTATATCTATATCTATCAATCTATCTATTTTTAGATAGACATAGATATAGATGTGTATACATATACAACTAGATATGGGTATGTGTATATTTGCTTTTAGGTAAATAGCCCACTCAATTGCCTCTTTGAAAAGATAGGCTGAAATTTATGAATCAAAAAGAAACCAATTTTACATTTTGCAGATAATGACTATTTTTTATTTATTCATTTTTTTTTCTTTTAGGTGTGCACCATCTCTTTCTCTAAGCTAAGCCATTGATCTACTAGTTGTCAATAAGAGAGGCAACAGGAAAATTGGCTTTCTAGTTGCCAGTTGCCATTGTAGTAAAAACTCTGTGTGGTCAAAACACACTATATAAATTATTAGAGCATACTTTATATATACATAAATATAAATATATGTTTGTGAATGCATATGGACATACACACATATGTTTATATGTTTATTTATATGTACATATATAATATGTTAACATCTCTCTCTTTTTCTCTCTCTCTATAGCATAATTATGGAAGCAAAGAAGAAAGAAGTAAGAACACTAATATTACATACCCTCCTCCCTGGCATAAATAATACCTCCATATCTCTAAAACTGGATTAAGAGGTAATCATAATTTCAAATTTAAGTCCAAAATGAAGCAGTAAATGAATCTTTAAAAGAGATCACAATAACAACACATAGCTAGACCTTGAAAAATCAAGAAAATCTGAACTCTTGGATCACAGATCCCAAAGATCCATCAAATTAAAGACATATATACACACATTCACATACAAGCTTGAAAATACCCAAGGAAACATAACCCAACTCTAAAGAGTTCTACTTTCAACTTTCTCTGCTGTTTTGCCCAGAACATCTTTCTATTGGAGAACCTTATCCTAGAGAAGGAATAAATCTAAGAAATATCTTTCAAATTGACAGAATTTTGACAAAAAGAAGTGGATAACAAATGAAATCTAGACAGAGAATTTCAGGATATTCAAATATCCATAGAATCTTAGTCTAGCCACAAATTTGATCATACCTATTGTAAAAATTATTTTGTTGAAAATATGAACAACAGTTCAAGGGAATTTCCTCTGAAGGAAATGTTAAGGTCAATTGGAAGAAGGGAAGCAAACTCTATGTCATAGTCTCCCAAAATTAAACCAGTTCATAATTAAACCAAAAGCAAAAAAATATTTTTTAAAATGTATATTCAGAAGACTGGCTATGGTAGATAACTATGAAATATGTATGATAAGGGCATAGCCTTTATGAAAAAAAAAAAAGACCAAGGTACATGTTAAGTGATAGTGCTGGGACAAGTAGTTCCTAAAAACATAGAATATACATAAATGCAAAGGAAAATATATGATGTCTAGAAAACATAAATATTAATATCTAATCTATGACAAAATCCTTGTTCAATAGATCTAGATGCAGAACCACATAAGGCTGGATAAAAAGGATTAATAATTAGCTTGTGACAGCATTTCTTTAATGGCATGAAAATATCAGGATAAAGGAAATATGGTAAATATTAAACTATTATTAAGCAGGATGACAAAATACCATTAACAAATTCAGAGTGGTTAGTTCAATATCACTTCATGGAAATTCTTAGCAACAATTTTGTCTTAGTTAACAAACACACTCAAAGTCTATTTGACCAGGGAAAGCTAACGTATTTAAAGAGATAGTATTTAATGAAATTGTGAGTTATCTTTTAAAGAGGGTATTATCTCTAGGATAAGCAATGGACATGTTGTGGATATTATCTGCTTTGCTTATCTAGAAGCACAGGATAAGAGAACCAAGTCAAACCTAAATTGAAAAGTTCTAACAAGCAGGATAAAGTGGCTCTAAATGACTAACTTTTTGAGATGGCAGAAGTTGAACATGGGATTTCCATAGCAATGCATCTTTTCATCAGGATCACAGAGAATTTTACAAGTGATGACTAATGTTCACTCTGATGTGTAACATGACCATCATAGTATACAATCAAGGTTCATGCCTTCCATTCCATAATATATTTCAAACTAAAGGTCAGAGAAATAGCAACCCTAAAGACAGAACTCAAAAGCTCTTTTTTACAGATTTTTATTTCAACCTCCAGACAAAACTCTTTCCTTGTCTTTGGATGAACCATATATATATAAGAAGACTGCTTTCATGTATACTCAAAGGAAAGACATCATAAAACTTCTAACTTTCTAATGAATTTTATACCATATGATTCCCCAAATACTAATTATATATTCTAAAGTATTTGGGGACAATTTTCATAATAAGATCAACATTTCCAGAGTTGGATCTGGAGTGATATTAATCTGTACAAGTCAAATTTTATTTTGTTTAAAGGTAGGTACTTTACTCTTCAGCAAACAATCCGAATTGAACTTGAATGTTTTCTGGAATAAGAATCATTATTCAAATTTCACTATTCTTTTTATGTACAGAGTCTGAATGGGTAGGTTATGCTATACCCTAGAATATCTGGATAAAAAAAAATATTTGGAAGGAGAGGTACATCTTATACAATGCCTGACACATAGTAGGCACTTAATAATAAATGCTCATAGAAATATGCAACTGAACACAAGAATCATTTTCATTGCACCCAATTCTGTGAATAAAAATTCACAATCCATTCTGAACTCTAACCACTTATAACGTTAAAACCAAATGCTTGAAGAACCCATTGAAAATGTTCTTCTCTTTGGGTAGTTCCAGGTAGCAGTCATCAGCCACTTTATTTTAAGTTAGATCTGGCAGAAATTAGAAAAAGGGATTTTTTTTTTTCAAATTCAGAAGTTAGGCTATAGAACTTCACATGTTATAGAACATAACAGAATGTTCAGGAGAGATGTATGAGACATTTTTTCACAAACAGTCTTCTATATCTACTAGTCTAAACATCTAATTAATCTTGAATTGGTCTGGAGTAACTCCAAGGGAAAATACCCTTGTAACATATGTATAACTAGTAAGAGCATTTTTCCCTTTATCGTACTGACCTTATAAAATATGGAAACAATTAGTCTGGTATTTTAGTGTGTTGGGTTTTCATGTGCTACAAGGGAGTATAATCAACTCTAATTTATCTTGTGTGCTAAACTAGACTTTCATATATGAGGTTTTCTTAAAAGCAAGTTATGCCTTTATGACATGCTCAAATGGGCCCATCACTAAACTTCAATTCAATTGTTTATGCCATGTGTTACCTCAGCCTCAAGCACAGGGATTTTCTCATTCCAAACACATAAAGGAAGTCCTAGAAAGAACAACACCCTCCTCTCTGGACCTTGCTTTTCTCATTCGTAAAATAACACGTTCTCTGAGTTTCATTCCCTCTCTAACTATCTATTTCTATAATCTTATGATCCTTTAAAATCTTTATCATTGCCTAGTAGTAATGAAGGAGACATGAAATGTCTCCTTGTCACTGTTTGATGGAGAGCTTTCTATCCATCTGCTATCATGTATCTTTGGTATAGCTTCATTAGTTTGTGTTTCGTTGTTGCTTTTTCCTCTTGGGATATGACATCTTCTTCCATTATAGCTGTTATAGACCTTAAACTTCATAAGACACTTCTACAATCAGTCAGATCAAGAAGTAGTACAAAAATCCCAGGCCTATAGAGGCCTCGTTTGGACTTGCCACTATAGATTTGTCAGGAGTATGTACCTATCAAACTAAATCAATGACATGCTAACACTTCCCACGATCACATTCAATAGAATGAAAACATTTGTATAAAAAGTGTAGATCTAGCTTGAAAAGACTAAATCAATTCAGGAAACACATATGCTATAATGTCATCAAATTACAGGCAAAGTCTTGGGATATTTGCTTGAAAAATTTGCAAGAAATGAGATGTATGCAAAAAGGTCTGAGCTTGTGAACTCATGAATACTTTTCATTTATGGTCCACTCTACATATCAGTGTCAAGGCATCTTTTTCACAGAGAGAGTTTGAAGATTCTATGAATTGCACTAGTTCATTTCTTTCTTTTAGAGTTGGAGAAATAAAGATAGGAGGACAAGTGAGATTATCACATCTTAAATTTCATTCCTTCCTGTACCCAAAGTATCAGATCATACAATTTTTTAGCAATTAATTATCTGGTTATTTTTAATACTACTTTTTATTCTTTAGACTTAGCACACCAAAAGTTATGCTTGTTTAGAGCTGGAAGAAATTGTTGAAAATACTAAATCCAGTTTTCCCATTTTACAGATAAGGAAACCTCAGAGAAAATGTTACAATAGAAACTTATCAAGGAGGATACAAACTTGGCCTAAAAAAATACCCAAAGTCCAGAAAGAATGTATCCTAATATATTAATACCATTTAAGCAGATTTAAGCAGTATATTAAGGATAGCTCCAAATTAAAAAGAAACTGCAATACATTTCCATGATATTTGTCTTTTTAAAAAAAATTCTACTTTAGAAAGATGTGATGATAGCTTAAAGGAATATATTCTTTTTTAACCTCCTCTAAACTTTGTGTCATTCCTTCTTACACAGGATAGATTCAAAAGCCAAGAAAATTTTTTATGACTTTGTTTTCAAAGTTTTGCTGAAGTAATTGGGGTTAAGTGACTTGCCTAGGCTCATACAGCTAGGAAATGATAGGTATCTGAGTTTAGATTTGAACTCAGGTCCTCCTGACTTCAGGGCTGGTGCTCTATCCACTGCGCCACCTCGCTGTCCCTTGCTTATGACTTTTAATGAAGAACTCAGGTAGAGGCTGAAAAATCAGGATTTTGAAATCAGAATGGATATTCTCTAACATTATATTAATTGTAATATTAAAATGTATACCCATATATATATACACATATGCATATACATATACATATATATGTATGTGACAAGTAGTGACCAGGGCAGCTAGATGGTACAGAGGATGGAATACTGACGTTGGAGTCAGGAGAACCTGAGTTCAAATATGGCCTCAGATACAATTATGTCTCACTTACTAGCTGTGTGACCTGGAGCAAGTCACTTAACCCCAACTGCCTCTCAAAAAAACCCTACCCAACTCAAAAAAAAAAAAAAAAAAAAACCTGATAAATGTACATCCACTTCAGTGATTATCAAGTCACCAACCATACATAGTAAGTACTTGGTAAGAAAGAATTTCCCACTTCATCAGTTATGTTCAGGTTCCTTCTCTTGGTGACATGAATTTATTGTGGCCAACAATAGAGAACAGACTTGGAACTCTAAAACAGACACACAAGCATGAACACAAATAGGACAGAAGCTAGTATATATGCAGTATATTAAACCATCATGGCATCACAGACAGGCCAGTGAACAATCTCCAAGGAAAGACTGGGTAAAAGCAAAATCAGAAGTACAGGGTAGGGGGGAAGTAGCCACACAGGGGTCAAAGCAGAAAATAATATTATCAGTTCTTACAACTCTTCTCTTCAACTAGAGGTAGTTGGCTCACATTTATATTTGTAAGTGTCATAGACTTTTCTAATATTGGGGATCAATTAATTGCCTTTCTCATTCTGCTGAAAAAGTTCATTTCAGATCTGGAACTCTACAATTTCACAGCCAAGAAAATCAGCAAGACTATGTCCTCCAAGGAGATGCTCACTTAGCGTATTCTGAAATTCTTTTTTCACCTGAATTTTTTTTTTTTTTTTGCAAGTCAGTAACATACCATTTAAAATAGTAAAATAGGTTTAAAAAGGAAACATGCCTGTATTTACATTCCTAGGAGTACAATTTCTGCTGGACAGTAGTTACAGTAATTTATCTGTAGGGGAAGAGAGAATTGACCTAACTGATTGGACTAAAGGATTGGGAGATGTTGATGAAAATTGGCCCCAGACCTGGGTTAATTGAGTTTTTCTTCTTCTCTTCCTCCATGTTTTTTTGGTCTAAAAGGACCTTCAAAGTTCCCATTTATTTTACTGATTATAGGAGAGTTAGAAGAGCTCTCAGAGAGCTAAACAGCTCCCTATCCCTTTTACAAGTAAGGAAAATAAGGTGCAATAGAGGTAGAAGTGACCTGATCAGAGTCACACAGGAAGTAGGGCTCAGATTTGAAGCTGTCACCTAAGTCTAAATTCAGAGCTCTTTTTTTTTTCCCCTCAACATGCTGCCTCTCCCACTCTGTACCACAATTACTTCTAAATGATTTTGCTTCACACATCTACCCTTTTTGGCTGCCCCTTCCTGGCTTCCCATGAGATTGTCCCATGAGGACACAGAGCTAAGTGTGAGACACAAAGAGGGCAACGAATCATATCCTGAATATTGTTGATGACCAGTCACACAGGTAAAGGGCAAGGTGTTAGGAGGTTTCTATTAGAATAGAAACCAGAAATCTATAGTTAAATAGGAAGATGGAAAATTTAGGATCCTGAGATATAAAGAAGTTAGTAAAGAAGTTCAGACTAAATCTCAGGAAGGAAGGAAAAAGTATAAAAAAAAAAAAATGAAAGTAGGCCCATGAAAATTTGGCATATATGTGTGCACATAAATCTCTAGAGAAACTAATTGTATCAAAATTCACATGTAGACTGCCAGCTAGGCTAGCTTCGATAGATTCCAGGTTTTGCTCAGTCCTTATGGTATCCAAATGGGAATTTGGCCAGGACACTGGGGTTAGTAATTCGTTCTGAAAGAGTCTGATAGTACAGTAAGCAACCTTCTCTGTAAGAGTAAATGGTTTGCCCACATGAGGTGAGTTAGCTCTTCTAAGATATCATTTATGGGTATAACAGAAAAAGAAGCTTACATTTTTCATTTTACTTTACTGTACATTCTCCTTCTCTCTCTCTCTCTCTCTCTCTGTCTCTGTCTGTCTATCTGTCTCTCTCTCTCTTTGTATATATGCATACATTATACATACACACACACAAACACACATGTATAATGTTTACCTTTAACATACTCATGAGCTGAAAAGGGAAAAATAGCATAGGATTCATTTTAAGGATGGCTTATAGCTTTCCAAAGTAGAAATTTTTGTGAAATTATTTTGAGAATAAATTTGGGTCATAAATTACTGAATATTGTGAAATTATTTTGAGCTTAAGTTTTGGTCATAAATTACTATTTTGTTCCATTCATAATTCTGGTTGAAACTTTTTATCCACGTTCTACACATATGTCAATATACTTACCTTAGGTACAGAAGTCACAATTAGAATGATTACATGACATTTATTATCAGGACAAGTCCAATTTACAATAGGTACTCAAGACTTCACCAACCTCCAGTTTCTTTAGCTTCAAACAGTGATACTTTTTTTTCAATTTCTTTACTCTTATGAGATTTAAATTAATCAATCACTATTTATTTTTTCTTGCAAATAGGGAAAATTAATAAAGTAAATTTTCAATTGAGTATGGAAGGGAGGGAAGTTGTGGAGGAACTGTCAGTATACAAAGTGAAAGACACATCAACTTCCCTCTATCTTGTCATTACTTCAATATATTTTTTAATTAATTTTTTAATAATTAAAATTTAATTTAATTTAATTAATTAAATTTTAACATATATTTTAAATTAATTTCAATAATATTTTAAAATAATAATTTAATTTTAATATTTTAATTAATTTTAGTTAGTACACATGGGTTCTCTCTCCACTGAAAGAGATCAAAACCTTGTGATAAATTAGTGGGAGTTGCTATGGTCAAAAATCATTATCTAATCTCCAGTTTTGTGGTGATGAGGCTCCTTGAATTAAGCTAAGATCCTCTTCAGAGAATATTATGAAGGTAGGCCCAATCTTTTCTACTTTGGTTGAACCTACTAGAATTTGCCCTCTACCTACAAAGCCTTTGATCATCCACCATCATTTCCAAACTACTCTAAAGGATAAATGGTTTGTTATAGACATTTGTTTAGAATGTTAGGACTTGATTTCTTTCTCTCCAAAAAATATCATTAGATTTGAGACTTTTCTCCTCTGCTACTCAATTTTGGTATCATTTGGAATGTCTTCTTTCTTTCTTCTCATTCTGATCCAACCCATCAACCACTTCAACTTAAAGATGTGATTTTATCACCTCAATTCTGGATTTTTTTTTGTCTTCTAAATTTTAATGTTTTCTCTTAATTTTGAGACTACAATGGTCATTTGTATAGTATGAAAACTTCCCTGCAAATCAAGTAATTTTTTATCTTAAAGATTCATATTAGAAATTTAAAGCAATTAAAAAAATTATTATACATGACATTTCTTTGATTATGAAGTAATTTTCTGAATCCTAATTCCAAATGCTAATAAGGAGTACTGAAATCTAAAGGATTTTTGAGAATAAAATCAATATAGGTATATACAGTGATGGTCTAATAAATACAAAATATCATTATGACTAAATTAGAATATTTTGAGTCATTAATACATAAAAAAACTAGTTGTACCCTTATGAATATGAGTGAATAGTTCACATCTACAATTAAAATAATCCTTCCTGGTAACTAGGCAATTCAATGGATAGAATGTCAAACCTTGAGTCAGAAAAATGAGTTAAAATACTGCTTCAGACACTTATTATTGTATGATCTGGGGGAAAATCACTTAATCTCTCTTAGCCTTCATCTCCTTCTCTGTAAAATGGGACTGATAATAGCACCTGCTCACAAGGTTGTTGTGTAAATCAAAATAAAATAGCACACATAAAGCTTTATGCAAACCTGTAAGGGCTATATATGTAGTAATTATTATTATTATTATTCATAAAATTTACATTTATTTGTAAGTTTTAACTCACTGAAATCAAATGCTTTAAAATATTTTGCTTCCATTTTAGGTATTGTACAAAAAGCCAGAGATGTAGTCCCACTCTCCTTTAAATACTTCATGTGTTTTCGTTGACTGTACCCCTGAAAACCTTGAGTAGTATATATCATTTGTAATTACTTTATTAAAATTCTCCAAAATAGCAATGATGCCGTCTTAAAGCATAAAGACTCATTTATAGATATCCTCATGATAAATTCTGTTATTTTAGGAATTTAGAAAAGGCACAGGATTAAGATTAGAGCTTTCCTCTTCCAGTGTGCTATATAAATCCATGGAGTGTCCATATTGTTTTCCTGGCCATGCTAGAGGAAAGTAATCCAAATACAGACAAGGGGCTCCTGACACTTGTCTTTATTGCCTAGTCATAAATTCATAAAGGGATGCCTGCTGTAACCAATTGGCAAGTTCACTGGATAAACATCAACACCAATTTAATGATTTGTATACACATTGTAAACTAGAGAATCTTTATACAAAGAAATCAGATAAATCAAACATGAGCTGAGGCTTAGAGAAGAGCAATTAAGTCTCTAAGGTAAGGTGGTTGTGGGAGGACCTTGTATCACATTAGAGGAATAATAGAAAATGTGTTAACACAGACTACAGTATGTGCAATTAAATTAATTAGTAATATGAAATCCTTCTAAAAAGCAGTTTCTCTATCTATAGATAAAAGGTAGATATTTAAAAACCTTTCAATTTTCTCTTTTTTTATTCATTCAAAAACAGTGCAAAAAATTCAAACTTCCCAAAAGGAAGATGATAAAAAAACTGAACTAAAGGAGAAATGTAGTCAATTTGCTAGCCTTCAGCTAGAAACAAGAGGAAAAAAGGAATAGCCAGAAAATTAAATTCTTTTTGACCATATCTCATGTGTTATGGTATATTTAAATGTTTCATTGAAAACCTACTCAAGTCTATAACCTCAGAGGCATCTCAGAGATGATTCACACATTTAAGGTAAACTGACTTCTAATCCACTATTTGTGAACTATATTTCTTTGTGAGAAATGCTAAAGCTCACACAAGTACTACTGATACAATTAAAAATCAAACCACTGACATATAAGGAGGTCAATGCTGAACACAAATTAAATTGTGTTCATGCCAAAGCTTCTCATCAGTGAAAAGCTAGAAGCTAAATTTGGCCCTAAAAGAAAGTGGCTTTGGAATTTCAGCAGAAGTTGTGCGGTTGGGGCCAAATTCAGTCCTATGATAACTTGTAAGCCTTGTTATACAGAAAGAAAAAAAATTAGGTTTGTTCCAGTGATAGCAAGACTTCCATTTATTCATCTCAAAAGCAATAAGATTCTAGAATGGAGCCTTCATAACACAAAATGCTTTTAAGTCCTCCCTGAGGGGAACACAATATACACAATTTATGTAAAAAGACGAAAAAGGAAAGCTAAGTATTCCAGTTAAGGGTCAGAAATCAATATTTCTTTAACAGCCTAAGCAACATGCATTACTCTTAATACAAATACTTAGGAGACTTTACACTCTGCATAAGGGGGATTTTCATATAATTGGGATAGAAAGAAGCAGAACATGGCTTTCCAACCTAGCTCATTTTGCTGCACAAGGGAAAACTATGTATTTGGACAGCATTTTTTGTATCTTTTAGCTAAAAGAAAATTAAAACAAAACAAAAAAACAAAAAAAATCCCTCAAAAATTTATTTTCATGCAGAAGGCAAAATAGCTAGGATTGGGTCTAATAGGTTGAGAACAAAAAGTTAGGTGAAGGCTATAATTTGAAAGTTGAGCAAATCCCAAAGCTAGTGATAGAAATGATAGAATCAAAGATTTTGAGCTGGAAGAAAACTTAGAGGTAACTGAGTCCAACTTCTTCATCATACAGATGAGAAAACTGAGGATTAAAGTAGTCTTGCCCAAGGTTACACTAAGCAACTGAAATTCAAACTCAGGTCTTTCTGATCTTAAGTCCAACTATGTATCCATCATGCTGTGATGCCTTACTTATTTTGAAAAAATATTACTAAGGAGCTTGAAATAAAAGGCATCACTGAAGTTGTATCTATACAGAATAATTGTTCTTGATTTTTGTGACTTGTTCATATATCACATCAGTCCTAATAAATCCCTGCCATTTTCATGAATCACAGAGCATTCCAGCAATTTTATGATTTAATTATGTCAGCTTTCACTATCCATAGTTAGATATGGACAAAGTTTGCTATTCAGCCAATTTTGAAGAAGTTATTTTCATAGAAGCATGAATTAGCAATTTTGCCAAACATACAAAACCTGTTTTCTCTGGGTCTGGTAAATTCAAAGAAAACTCTTATCTATGTTCATTTTATAATTTCAATGTGTATCAAATGAGATAATAATTATAAAATGCTTAGCCTGACACACAGTAAGCACTATATAAAGGTTAATTATTTTTCTTGTTTTCATGTCTTTTTCCAAATTTCTTTTCTTTCTTCTTCTCACAGGTAAGTTGCAATATGGTTACCTAGTTTCCAGGGAAATTGCTTATTGCTCTCCACTACCATTTTTCTCAATTTCGGAATGACCTTCACATTTTTCTGGAGTTTGAGTTTACAGTGCATAGATAGTGCATAGATTTTTTTCAGGAAAATGTAGAGAGAACCAATTTCAGGCAATTCACAGTTATATTTTCCATGAATCAAAGGCTACAAATAATGAGGCAACTGTCTAGTACTTTTAATTTGAATATAATTTCTTTATTTTAAAAGTCTGTAGAAGGGAACGGTATTTCTTGGCCCTAAGAAGGGCCATTGAATGATTTGACTAAAAAAGTACCTTTTTCAAAGTGAAAAGTACAATTCATATTATGTCTCTATTCAGCTATATGCACAGATTTACCGTATAAGTATATATTTTTATATATGTACATAATGTCCAAAAAGCTAGTTCTTATTTTGATCCATTGCTTGGTCAATAACTAGCTGTTTGGTCAAGTGCTTTTACTTTCTGGTACAATAACTATATGCTTACATAGCAACTATTGTCTTGCTCTTTAAGCTTTTAACTCACAATGGCTAAGAAATAAACTGATAAGAGAACAGACTCTGGAGTGAGTGGACTTGAGTTCAAATACCATCTCCCTTGTATTCAACTATTCTTATTTATTGACACTTTCTCTTCTGCCTATAAATATGCTTAGGTCTCCCTACTCTACATAAACCTATTTCCATTAACACCCTCAAGTCTATTATAGTTTTTGAGTTTAAAAACAAAACAAAAAGACAAAAACAAGTATGTATTGTCTATTAATGCTAATAAACCTGAGTGAGAGAATGAAGTATGTATTCTGTAGAACAATCTGTCAGATCATTTATTTTATAAGTAGGTAAGCATAAAAGTAAGTAGCATTATGTATGGCCTCTACAATACAAAAGGAAAAAAAGTACTGTTAAGGCCTGCCCCTGGGACCAAAACACTGGGAAAATGCAAAGCAGATGAACTGTTGTTAAAATATGAACTCACCAAGTCCCTGTTTTAAGCAAGGAAAAGGACAGTCAGGAAGGTAATCTTTCCCATTGCTGAGAATCTTTTAATCCAGGCTGAATAATGACTTGGTGATGATACAGAAGGAATCTATACTTCATAAAGATACTGTCTTTGATTATCTCTGAGCTCCCTTTCAAATGTTGGATTCTAAAATACTTGCCCTTCTACCACACTGCTATAGACTCACTGCCCACATCTGTCCCCTTATCTTTAAAGCCCTTCCACCAAATTTCCATTTCCACCTTTCTGGAAACTCTTCTCTCTATATAACCACTCTTTCATAACCACCAAATTCAATGACCTTTTCTCAGTTTTCATCAACTTTACCCTTTTTGTTTGATACCATTTAAAATTTCTTCTTGACACTCTTTCCTCCATTTTTTTCCTGTGATCTTTAATAAGAGTCCAAAGACTCCATGATGTTGTTCCCTTGTTTCTTTTACTCCTTTTGAACCCTAAGTGTATATGTCCTCTGTGACTTGGTGGCCATCTTTGCTTTTTTTCTTGATTTCTTGGGAGACTTCATACACAACCATGTCTTCAACCATCATGTCTATTCAGTATGCTTATAAGAGAACTCAAACATATGAATTTGGCCTCAATTTCTGACGACTCTAAATCTCCTATTTGCATAGACTTTGCCACTTGAATATTCCATTGGCATGTCAAGTTTAATTCACTTAAATTTTAATTCACTTAAAAGTAAGCTAATCATACTTTTTCTACAACTTGCCCCTCATCACTTTCTCTTAGCTCACTTTTTAAGGACCTTAGTTTTAAAAGGCCAAAGTCTCCCACACAGCATCCAGGGCCATCTCCAGTCTCTTGCTACCTGCTACTATCTTGCTACTGGACTCAGATGGCTCTGGAGGAGAAAGTGAGGCAGGTGACCTTGCCCATTCCTTCCTTAAGGAATCCAATTCACTTGCATGTCATGGTATGACCTCCTTGATGTCATGGTCCTTTTTGAGAAAAAAAGGACAAACAACAGTAATAAAATACTAAAGCTCAATAATAAAATAATAAAGCTCAAAATATTAATCACATTTAATTTTCTTTCCCATTTCTCACAATCAATCAGCTGGCAAATCCTCTCAATCCCACATTTTTGGTAACTTCTTTCCTTTTCCCCTCACATAATCATCATCCAATTTCAGGTCCTTATCACTTGCTTGTACAATTACAAAACCCTCCTACTTTGTTTCCTTGTCTCCAGTTCTCCTGTTTCTAATCTATTATTCATAGATACCAAAATCATCTTTTCAGTATGGAAAATCAAAAAATTTCAGAGTTGAGAGGGAACTCACAGATCATCTAGTCTAACTCATGCCTTGAATAGCATATGCTCAGCAAGTGATCATATAGTATGTTCATGAAGACCACTACTGTTTTACTATTCACTGAAGTAACCCCTTCCATGTTTGAATAGCTCTAATTGATACAATTTTTTTTCTTTACTTTGAACCTAAATGAGTTTCTCTATAATGTTTGTTGATTGCTCATACTTCTGCCCATTGTTGTCCAACAGAAACTGTCTTAATCATAGATTAGCCTTTCAAATATTTGAAGACATGTTTTCCTTAAATCTTTTCTTCTTAAGGCTAAACAAACCAAGCTCCTCAGCTAATGTTCATATGGTACATTCTCTAGTTTGTCAATGTCCTTTTAATATTGAAGGATTAAAACTAAATATTATACTACAGATGTAATTCAACCAAAGCAGAGTTTAACAGGACCACAATCTCCTAGTTCTGGATACTGCCTCTCAATGCAGTTTAACATTGCATTATATTTTGTTTGTTTTTGTCTGCTATCTCTTTGTTAAATGACATAAAGTTTACCATCTGCTAAAAGCCCTGGATCCTTTCAGCCAAACTTCTATCTTGTCACAAATCTGCAATGGTTACTTAGGAAGGTAACCTTCTAAGTAGGAAGGTAATTGTATGGGCCAACCTACAAGACTTACGTTTTTTCTTTATTAAATATCATGATCAGATTTGAGTCATTCTACAATACCCTCATCACCTTTTCAAACCTTCAGCAGGTTCATTACTATTGCCTATTAGATGAAATAGACACTCCTTTACCTGGCATTAATAACCTAGCTCCAAGCTATCTTTTTATCTTTATTCTATATTTCAACTGAACTTCAATACTGGCTATTCTTTGAACATGTTTTTATCTCCTTCTTCTCTGATCGCAAT
This sequence comes from Antechinus flavipes, assembly GCF_016432865.1. Lineage (NCBI taxonomy): Eukaryota > Metazoa > Chordata > Mammalia > Dasyuromorphia > Dasyuridae > Antechinus > Antechinus flavipes. The sequence goes on from NC_067399.1 coordinate 268,500,843, forward strand.
TAATTATTTTTTGCTCATATTCTTCCCACATCACTTTCTGTTGAAATTTTTTTGTCCTTAAAGCCCAGATTAGTTTCCACCTATGTGAAGTCTTTCTTGACCTCTAAGGTCCCTAATTAAAAGGGGTCTCTCACAATTTAAATTCTTTTGTCACTTTGTTTAGTCAACTTTGTTGCTCCTGTCATCTTCCAACCTTGTATTTAAAACTTGTATTGTATTTGGAGGGTGTGTGGGAAAACTGGGACACTAATACATTGTTGGTGGAGTTGTGAACTGATTCAATTGTTCTGGAGAGCAATTTGGAATGATGCCCAAAGAGCTATCAAACTGCATACCCTTTGATCCAGCAGTGTCTCTACTGAGTCTGTATCCCAAATGGGTCACAAAAAAGAGAAAAGGAAAAATGTGCAAAAAATGTTTGTAGCAGCCCTTTTTGTGGTGGCAAAGAACTGGAAGAGTGGCTACCCATCAGTTGGGGAATGGCTGAATAAGTTATGGTGTATGAATGTTATATAATATTATTGTTCTATAAGAAACAAACAGAAGGATGATTTCAGAGAGGTCTGGAGAGACTTATATGAACTGATGCTGAAATGAAATGAGTAGAACCAGGAGAGCATTATATATAGTAACAACAACTTTATGTAATAATTAATTCTGATGGATATTACTCTTTTTAGCAATGAGATGATTCAGGCCAATTCCAATAGAGTTTTGATGGAGAGAGCCATCTTATCCAGAGGGAGGACTGTGGGGACTGAATGTGGACCACGGCATAGTATTTTTCACCTTTTTTATAGTTGTTTGCTTGCTTTTTTTTTTTTTTCTTTCTCTTTTTTTTTCTTTTGATCTGATTTTCTTGTGCAGTATAATTGTGGGAAAATGTATAGAAGAATTGCACAAGTTTAACACATATTGGATTATTTGCTGTCTAGGGAAGAAGGAGGGAGAGGGGAGGGAATATTTCCTAATAAATATCCTTATCTGCTTGATAAGTCTCTCAACACCAGGCTAGTATTTAATCCACCACATTTAAACATTATCATATTGTAATATGTCAAATATAATTATACACAAAGTCATTATCATCCATATCCCAAGCTCCTTTATGTTTCATGTGTTTCATTCTCTTCTAAAATTCACAACAGAAGGTGATCTCTTGAAATCAGTGGATCAGGGATTTATAAAATTTCCCTTCTTTTCATCAGAGGTCATTTAGCCCAATATCTTCCCTCCATAAAATGAGGCCCAAGGATGTTGAAGGATTTGTCTACAGTTACCTTACATACAAACTCAAGTCTTCTGGCCTAAGAGCTAGCATTTTGTATAGCCCCACAATCACCAATACCATTACAAAATTGCTAGTTTTTGAAAGTGAAAATGTATTCCCAAAGCAAAGGAACTTTCTCCAATAAAATATCTTTAAACATGCATTAGGTCACAACCTCAAAGCTAAGTCCCATTTCAATTCTTCTGAAGAATTTAAAGGAATAACAATCAATCAACCAGAAAACTGTTATTAAGCAACTACTAAATGCCACTGGTCTACTTTCTGGAATTCTTGTGACCATTTATTTTACATTGTTCAAAAGCTTAATTCTATATGACAGAAAGACCTTGTGGGAAGGAAGAGTACCTGATGCTAAATCATCTATAACAGTGGCAGGAGCTTACTTATTTTTATTTAAAATCTTCAATTATTATCTAGATAGATTTTTATCATGATCTCATTTGATATTAAAATAACCAGGAATTTTATAGGAAAATTGATGTTTCTGCTTAAATTGCTATAGGAACTTCTGGATGTTAAATAGATCAATTTGATGTTTTTCAACTTAAAATTTCTGCATCTATATTCACTAATGATGTTATTTTAGAATTTTCTCATTTTGCGGTATCCTTTCTTGTTTTAAGTACCCTTCATTGACTATATTCTTATCATAAAAGAGGTCTGGTAGAGTCCTTTTTTCTCAGTTTTTAAGAACAATTTATATAGCATTGATAACAATTGATCTTTAAATTCTTGATAAAATTCTCTTGTGAATACATTAGCCACAAAATCCCCCCTCCCACTCTGCCATCCCAACTTTGATAGATCTTTTACACTTGTTCTATTTCTTTTTTCTGAAATATGATCATTTAAGATCTCCATTTGGTCTTTTTTAGCTTAGATATTTTGTATTTTTGAAAACATTCCTCCATTTTTTGTGTGTTCTCAGTTTTGTTAGCATTTAACTTTGCATAGTAGGTTCTGATCATCCTCACCATATTTGTGTTTTGTTGAAATTTCATCTTGTTTGCTTCTTTATGGATTTGATTTTCATGTAGTACAATTTAAAAAAATAATAATTCTATCAATCCATGCCTGTGACATAAAATTCAATCTTAAATTTGCTCAAGATCAAAATATTCAGAGAAAAGTAATCCCTTATTAGGAACAATCTTATTATCAAAGCTAGAGTAAAACATAGGGATTTATAGCTGTCATCTCCTTTCAAACATCTGCTACATATGCTTGGAAAATACAACCATATTACTTATCTCCTCTTGTTTTTAATTCACTAGTTTATTTTTTGCCATGAGCAATCACATAAAAATACAATTTTAAATTATTAAATGTTCATCTACTTTTAATTTTATAATACTCATACTATTAATAGTTTAATAACATCTTTCTTGTTTCATTTAGATATTGGAACTTATGCCAAAAATAATTTTTAATTAGGGCTGGTCTATTTCATGGAACACTGTTTGAATTTGGTTAAACTAGAGAAAATTTTTTTTCTGACATCACAATGATGTTTTTGACCCCTTTCAAAAAATTCAAGTTAGCATTCTTTGAATACATTCAAAATAAAAGAGGCTGTGATGCTTCTTTGAGCGAGTCAGAATTGTTTTGTGTTTTCACTCTAATTTCATAATCTTAACATTTTGAAGGTAAAGCAACAAATTGTTATTATTTTCTTCCCAAATGGGATCAACTATGAAAGAAGTAATAGTTTAGAATCAAGCCTACTGTAATCTAGCCCCATAAGTTATTATAGAAAGATCTACCTCTTTGAAACACCATTAAATCCTGTCATTTCCTGGATAATAGCCCTCTAAGATCGATTTCTACCAAAATCCTACTTCTATTATAAATATAAAACAAATCAGTGACTGATTTATTTCATTTCTGATAGGGAAACAAACAACTAGTTACTTTTCCTGTTTTAATGTCTTGTGTGGGTTTATTTTATTTTATTTTATTTTAATTTTTTTTTGGCCTCATACCCTATGCTACATCAAATTTCTTTCTATATCTAGAAAGTTAAAGCCAGAGGTGTACTGGTAAATACTTTAACAACCAGATCTCCAAAACAAACAAACAATGTTCAGCATGATACACTTTAAAATTTAATCTGTATTAACATTTGCATTGTTTTCTTAATTCTAGACAGTTCACAGAACAACAAATCAACATATTTGAATGTTTGCTGATTCTTGAGGTCTAAAAGCTCACACAGAAAAATTTAACTATCCACTCTCTTGCACTGATAAGAGTTGACTCCAGCATACCCCTCGTTGAGTTTGAAATGGTCATAATAAGTGATTGCAAGCTACAGTAATAACTGACAAAGATTATAGTACAAACTTTTTGAACAATAAAGAAAAAGGCTAAAACCTAAGAAGATGATAAAGGTGAAAGGTTCTCATCTATGTTATCAAAAGGAAAGATTTCTCAAAAAATGGCACTGATATTTTTATTTTAAATCATTTTAAATCTAATTTGTTTGCAACAAATTTATGTTATGGTTCCAATTTTGAAGAATAGCATTTGATCAAAAGACACCAAACAGAACACTGAATGATACAAACACATGCATTTACTTGAATGTCAAAAACATTCCTCGGGAGGAATACTGTTTTGCAGCACTTGTCTTGATATAGAATTCTACAGATGAAAGTTTACTGCTTTCTCTATTTCTAGTTCTTTGAGATAGAAACAGTTACTAGAATAGCACTCCCAGCTGTTTTTAATTGTCCTGATCATGTGTATAAAGAAAAGTGACCTCCAATTACTGGACCTTACTCCCTTAGGACTTTATATAGAACAAGATCATCCCCTCTTAGAATCCTTAGTTTTCTTCAAGCTTTCTCAGCCCATAATACCTGCTATTTAAGACCTATCTTGGTCCTCCTTCACTTCCCAACGCTTTGCTAGTGCTTTCACTCCTAAATTGACTTGTATTTTCTTTGCATAAATTCTATATTTACTCATCTTTGTATATGTTGGGGATGGATTGTTATTATTATTTTGTATTTTGAATTTTATATTTGTATTTGAACATAGAACACATTGCTTGGCACATAGTAGGATAATTTAACAAATGCTTGTTGAATGAATGAATGATTGATATGTTTATCCTTGCTTGATATGTTTATCCCACTCTCAAACTGGTCTGCATTCAAATTCATCTGTCAGGATATTTTTATAGAGAATTTAGATAAAGCCTGTTTCATTCATCCAACCAGGTGATCATTTAGATGTGTATGGCAGAAAGCCATGTATCAAAGAGGTGAGGTCAAACAGAAAATATGTTCCTAAGATCCAACTGTGTTTCCAGGAAATAAGCTCAAATGTATAATGGGACTGATAATCTTTAATGTGATATGCAAAAGTTACAACCTGTTCTGTGGAGGGGAATTGAGTCTTCCAAAGTGACTCCAATTTTAAGAGAGAGATAAAGAAAGGAACGGTAGAAATCCTTTTGTTCTTCAAGGTATAGTGAGTCTTTACTTGAAACCTTTTCTTATTCCTTTAATTGCTTCTTCTATACTACCTTGTCATCAATTAGGTTGATATAAAATGATATATAAATGAAATAATATATTTATATTCATTCTATATATGTTTATATATATATATATGTCTGGAATATGAGTTGCTTAATATAGTATATGTAACTATATAATTAGTTATCTATGTACCTATACACACAGATGCATATTTTACTCCTCCATTTGAATGTAAACATCTTCAGAGTAGAGATTATTTTATTTCTATTTGGATCCCCTTTGCTTGGCACATAGCAGACAGCTTAATAAATGATTATTAATTGACTGATTTAAAGATAAACTTTGTTATTTTAGAAATTCTTCTTAGGATGCACACTAATAGGGGAAAGAGAGATACGTGCATATGGACTCTACATAGAGCAATAGATGGGTGGTAATGCTTGAACTACTGTGGATAATTTTTCATAAGAAATAGGAGGAAAGGAAATGGTAGTATTGACTGATCTTTGTGATTCCAACAGTTAGCCATCATGTTATCATTGGAATGTGCTCACCATTATTGCCATGCCTGAATGTAAAGGAACTTGGTGACTGAACACCTCAGTGGCAAATCAAGCATATCCCTCAAGTGTGGGGCAAAGATTGTCTCATACTTTTCCATGTCCCTGGGCACCACCTCTATCTTCTCTGACTTGAAACTCAGTTAAGTTCAGCTTTACCCAATCCCTTGACCCAATGACTAAATTGCAAAGCTTCATTTCTAAGATCAAATAAAAGGCTGTGACTTCTACATAGTAGGTGATCAATAAATGTTTTTTGAATGAATAAGTTCACTTTTCTGCATCATTTGATAAACAGACTGAGCAGATTTCTTTTTAACATTGAAAATTCAAATCCATATAAGATCTTAGCTCATTGGTCTTTGTAATAATTTCTGGAAGCTGGATGCTTGTGTGATCTAGATTTCTTTTTTCTTACTACACTGAAAAAGTTTATTAGACATTTAAAAATGAAACTTTTTTCCTGCTTAACTACGTTTGTCCTTTTTTACTTGGCAATCTAAGTTGTTTTGCTAGATGGGGAAGCTTTGCCCTATGTGACGTTTCAAAGCCACTCCGATTTTTATTTATATTTTAGGTTCCCAATAGTACCACAGATGTGAATTCTGAGACAAGGGGTTGCGCTGACACTCCCCCTGCTGTCTGTCTCTAGGAGCCTACAGAAACAGAGCAAAAGTATTGTCATTTCCAACCAGCATCATCTACAGACAGCTGCTATGATTTTATTTGTTATAATAGGTAACAGTTGTGAAGAAAATAGCTCTTCTCAGCCCAGGACAGAATACCCCAGGGCATGCTGTATAAGTCATTACATAATAGATTTGTGGGAAGATGGAGCAGATTTATTAAAGCAGAGATTCACAATAAATAACCATTAGCAATGGAAATATCCCAGAACAATAACCACCAAGTATCTCCCTAAAAATCCCCCATATGAGAGAGCTCTTTTGCTGCCTCCTTCATAAAAGATAGTCAAAAATTGGCAGATCCCCAGAACAAAATGTGTATTCATCCAAGGGTTTCCAAAGAGTTTGAAAAAGGTTAACTCATTATTTTCCACTACATTAATATGAATTAAGATAGTTTGCCTTATCAAATGACCAGACTTCATATTACCATGTATGTATAGACACAATAGCATTACATGAAGAAAGTTTATTTTATTAAAGGAAAAGAAAATAAGTGAAAGAGTGGGATTCCCCTCTAGTTTAAAGATCACTGTATCTTTTTTAATTACAGAAAAAACAGCCCTTAGTAAAAGTGTTTTAAAAAATGAATCTTTTCCTTGCTTTATTATTTCTATCTCCAAGGCTTTGGATAGTGCTTGGAATATGAGTTGCTTAATAAATGTTTGTTGATTGATGGATTGCAAATCATCTTTTACTATTAATTTTAGAAATACAGAATCTTAGGTTTTTTTTTTTTTTTTGCCTAAGTGAGCTCTGGAAATCACAGGATCTTAAAGTTGAGATCTCAAGGACAATCTAATCCAAACCCCATCTTCTACAATAACTCACTACCTGTAAGATGTAGCCCATTCTACCTCTGGATGGCTATAATTGTTAGGAACTTTTTCCTTGTGTGGGACTGGAACCTACCTCATATTAATGTCTACCCCTTAATCCTTGTTCTGTCTTCTGAACCCGAAGAAGGCCAAGGCTAATATTTCTAGTATGTGATAACCCTTTAATTATTTGAAAACTGGCATCATGGCTTCTCTGCTTTAGGTGAAATGCTCCCATTCCCTTTTGTACAGAACGGACAACTTAATTCTCCTATTTCTAAAATTATGCTATTAATAATGCATCAAAATAACATATTTACCTTTTTTGGCTATTATTATTATCGATGAAAAAGGCCTTTTTAAAGTATAATTCTGTATGAATTCTGTATGTATGTCAAATTTCTGATGAAAGACTCAAAAAGATATATTTTAAATAAAGGGTTTTCCAGTGCTCCTTAAATTTTAACTTTTTGAAATATTCCACTTATTTCTACTTTAGGTTACAGGCAATATGATTTGATTTGAATTAATAGATAAATAATGGGGATTCTTTGGAGGTTGGGGAGGATGGAGGGAGAATTGATGCTAAACAAGCATTCATTGACTATTCACTCTGAAATGAATAAAATAAATGAAATATGTGCTTATGGTTCTAATCCTAGTTCCATTACTAACTTATACATATCACTTAAGGTCCTTGTTTTTAATTTCTTCATTTATATAATGAAGATATTAGACTAAATCTTTAAGGCTCTTCTGGCCCTAGCTTTTTATGATTTCTGCATATGTAATCTTAGAATCATCTTTGACTTTGACTATTCCTTCTATTATCCAACTATTAAGCTGAAGTCTTTATTCTCTAGAAAGGCAACAAGGCATAATGTAGAGAGAGATAAATGACATAAGGAAAACCTGGACTGAACTCTCCCCTCTGGCACTGGTTGTGTGATCTTGAGCAAGTAAGTCTTTAATTACTTAGTGTTCCAAGTACGCCTAAGACTTTAAGTTATAGAGAAGGTATTATCCTGCAGTGGTAGAGGGTTTTTCCTCATCTAAGAATTCTAAATCCAACCCCCCCCAGAAAAAAAAATCATGGAACCAATCCCTAACTCTGTCCTACTATGAGAAGACATCAAGGACTTGGAAAGTACTGTCATTTTTGCGTCTGTATCTCTTAATTCTTAGTATATAATATTTGCATAAATAAATATTTATTTAACTGAAACTATACTACATTATTTAAAGAAGCCAGTATAAAAAACTATTAGAATTTGTTAACGGTAGTACAATGAAGAAACTATTGTCGATCTATAAATCACATTAAGTTAGGGTTCATATTTTAAAACAATACACAAAACAAAAAAAATTTGATTTGGAAGTGTTCTTTTAGTTAAACATCTAGCATCTAGATCTAAGAGGAAAGATGAAAAACTCATGGCTAGTACAATTTGACTAAGATATATATTCATTTGAGAAGGAAAAAAAAAAGAGGTACACATTTTTTTTTTTAAAATGCTAAAACCTAAGGTAGGTACATTATTCAGCTAGTGCAAGGAGTTGAATGAATAGGTAAATCTTGATAGTAAGAGTTAATAGATCATGAAATTGTGTCTCAGGGAAGGTGATGGAACTCTTAACCTTTATGAAATGTAAACCTAACTTAGAAAAAACAAGTAAGAAGAATTTGAGGCATAAATGACTTTTAGTTCTTTTCTTTGTCTCTTTAATTTCATACATTCAGAATATTTTTCACTATTTCCACATGAAAGCATTGAGTTCTTCCTTTATATAGTAAAATATATTATTTAACACTGGAGTGTCAACATCATATTAAGTTCTTTAAAGAAGTAGAAGAATTAGCCTACTCAAAGGATTTGCCTACTAAGTATAAGACTAAAACAATGCTATAATATTTCATCCTGCCAAGCAATCCATTGAGTGTGATATAATTCTTTGATTCTCCTTGAAATTCCATAAGTAGATTTTTTTTTTTATAAACACACATGAACATACTTTGATCTATAAACTATAGGTAAAGAGGGAAAAAAAAACCCCAAAGTTTTATCATTTCCTGTTTGGACACATTTTCCTTGCTATTCTTTCATCAGGGGACACAATCAAGGCTATTAGACCTAAAATTAGACTTACCAGATGTGTTTTGGTTTACAAAGCATGGTTAGGTCACATTTTCACTAACTCTGTCAATCTGATCTTACTACACAAGAATTTAAAGATACACTAAACTTGATTTTTCTCACATATCTTAGTGTTGCTTACTCATAAGTATCAGATATGTCCAAACTAACTAATCTAAACTATCTTTAAAGCCTGGTAAATTTGAAATCATAATATCACTTAACATATTTTGTAAACATTTAAAACATGCAAAAAATTAAAATAAATGTTCATTTCCCATCTTTATTACATTTATAAGTATTGATCAGAGTAGAATATAATGGGACCTATTGCATGTTCCCACAACCACTCAAAAATCCAAACCAAAGAAAATCAAACAGTACAGTTTCTATGTTCATTAAATTTATCTATTGAATTATTAGTTATATTTTTGTTTTCCTCCTCAGGTTTTTTTACCTTCTTTACAGATCCAATTTTTCTTGTGCAGCAAGATAACTGCATAAATATGTGTATACATATTGTATTTAACATATACTTTAACATATTTAACATGTATTAGACTACCTGCCATTTAGAGGAGGGGGTAGGGGAAAGGAGGAGGTAGGGGAAAGGAGGAGAAAAGTTAGAACAGAAGGTTTTGCAAGAGTTGGTAGTGAAAAATTACCCATGCATGGGTTTTGTAAATAAAAAGCTATAATTTTAAAAATTATTAGTTATTTTCTCTTTTACTTTAACCTCTTGAGCCCTTTAATGCTAAAGTATTGTTATATTACTCTGATTTTATAACTATGAAATAATCAAATAGTCATATCATTTGGGTTATCCTTCCCCCCTTCTCCTAGATGTAGGAAAATTTATAATTTTCAGATTACTGATTGAAAACTTGAGTTTCTAATATATTTTAAAATGAAATTTAATAGTAACAAGTGCTATACAAAGTCAGAAATAGTATCATAATTAAACAGATGCATATTTTGAACTGGTGCCTTACTGGGTTTTAAAATATCTTTAAATAGATTCTCTCTATACTTATACTTTCAAATTAAACCTGAAAAGAAATGAATGAAGTTGTATAACAGATTTTTAAAGTTAAAAAAAAAAAAAACCAAGAATCTTAAATTTTCACAAATAATCGCATTATTTTTAAATGTAAAGTGTTTCATAAATTTTCAGCAATGGATTGAATAAACTGTGTACTCAGTCAATGTTTGCCAATTACCAGTGAATAGTAATATCAGTGTACTTTAGGGCCACTGCCTCAGAGAGTATAAACACAGAGCTCCCATTGAAGCCAAGGTCAGATTTCAGTGAACAAAAAGGTCATGTCTTAATAAGAGATCAGGTCCTTAGATTGGTGACTCTGGATTCTCTCTTTCATATAGTTTAGAAACCCTCAAAACTAATTTCTATGAAATTACGTAATTTTATTTTATAAACAATCTGGAAAAGATTTTGAAGGGATACCACAGAGGTAGATTTCCAGCACTAATTCTGAATTTTGCCTCAACTTATTGATTGAAATGAACAAATCATGCATCATTATTGGACTTTGGATTTCAGCTGTATACTAAGTTGGCATTTTCAGAATTTTTCTTTTTTAGGCTCTTAAGTCTTCTTCAAGATAGAATTAAATTAAACCAATGACAGGTTGCCTGAAACTCTTCTCCATTTGTGCTCTGTAGTTTGGGTTTATCTTTTGAGCATGCCATCTTCAGAAATGGGCAAGAAATACTACATTGAACAGTAGCAGAAGTTGTGGAAGAAAAATAGTAGCAGAGGTTTCTTTACTTGCCAAACTACTGATGTTTTCTCTGGCTATTTACATCTCTTGACTGAAGCCATTGGGGGATTTTACCTTCACAATTCCACATCTCTTCCAATTCTATGTATCTTAACTACAGGCAAAACTACAACTAGATCTTAAATCAGGAAATATTATCTATCCAAATCAGGAATGCTCAGTGTCTGAAATAAGTTAATAAGTGGACATGAGGAAAAGTGGGCAATAGAATTAAGAGAAACATAGTAGTTTGTGACTCATTTCTATACCCTTTTTGATTTTCTTAAGTCTAATAAAAATACATATTTGCATATATACATTTCTATATCTATATCTACCCAAGTATACACACATACACATATTCTCTTAGCCTACTAAAAAGATGTACAAAAGAAAAACACAGATCTGACTAAGAATCTAAATACTAACTAAACAGCCCCAATGCAAATTATGTTACCTGGATGGCTATGAAAATTATTTGTCAACTTACAACAAAAAGAAATGCAGAACCACCATCTTCCTGAAATATGAAGTGATGCTGAATTTCAGAATGACAGTGAAATCAAAAATGTTTGACTAAAAAAAAAGCTTAATTTATATGGATATTTGAAGATTTCTGTACTTTTGAAATCCTTATGAAAAAGAATAAATATGGGGAATTTTTTTATAACCTAGGTTATAGAAGTTATCAAAGTAACTAGTAGGCCAGACTTTACAAATTTATTGGAGAATCTTGAATAAGTGCATTTTATATTTTTAAAAAAGAAATTGCCAATAAAATCCTTAAATCTCCCTTCCCCCTCCAAGAATAAAGTAATATAGAAGAGGAAGTCTTTGAATGTTTCTAACCTAATTTTAAAAGCAGAGTACTCAAAGAATTAATTTCATTTTAAAATCAGAAGAATCCAGATTTAACCAATATAATTGTTTGAATGGTCTTAGCATATTTTATAAAATCATTTATAAAGTTACCAAATGTCTTGGGAATTTTTGCTCTAATCACTCCTAAATCCATCCAAATTGGTTTTAAATGACTGTTCATAATGGTAAAATTTTATTAAAAACACGTTTTACTCCAGTTTTAAACTTTAGGGAAGTCAATTTCAAACTAAAATAATTAGATGCTATTTAATTCTTCATGGGGCATGTTAGAGATTGCAGCATGCCAAAATCACAGCCCATCATGGCAGCTACATGGAAAGCTTACTTGTTATATTCCAAGATGGCTTATTTTTCCAATGACATTTCCTGCATATATGGGTGTGGATGTTTTTTTTTTAAATAAACATGCACATAAGCCTCCCAAACACAGAACTATGCCTATACACTAGGGCCTTCCTTTTAGTCTCCCCCCTCCCCTTTTAAATCTTTACATGAATAATATCCAGCATCATGGACCTTGAACACTGATGACTCTGGCTAAAGCTTTTATCCTTTGCTTGAAATTACAGGATCAGTCTAGCCAGAATTTATGAGAACCAGACCCCAGACCTCACATAGCTCACATATTAGACCATTAGGCATCTAACTACCTCTGAACAATTTCAATGCATTATCTTGCCTTCTCCCTGGGGCACAAACTTCACTCGTCCATACTTTTAATATATTTTGTCTGCATGAAGCAGATCGAGTTATTACATGCCAGCAGATCACGACTTACCGAAATCTCATTGCTTCACAATGATGCACCTAATATCTCTGTTCTCCATTCTGAGATGGGGCAGTAAGGAAATGGTCAACAGTGCAATTTTCAATAAATTAGCTGATGGTCTATGCAAGGCAGATTTGATATTCTTACTTAGATAATTTAAACATTTCCATACACTTTCATGCCCAGAATATACATTTAGCTATAGAAAGCCCTATTCATACACATTTATTTTAAATAAAAATTGCATACCCTTTAAAATGGGCCTTTAGAACACATTAGATAAATGAAAATATTCTATTTTCTACTTTGCTAGGATGGGATTTTATATTTATGATTGTGCTTATCTTATTTATTTTTAAATTGGTTTTATAGGCTTATTACTAGGAATCTATTTGTTCTTTGGGAAAAGAAATTCAACAAGATTTGGCATTAAAAAAAGCAGGATTAAAAATCAATTGACCTCTGAGCTCTCCTGAACCTTTTACCTGGATTGTAAAGTCATTACGTTCTTTTCTTTCATTAGCTTTTTGCTTCAGCAAGGCTGAACAGGAAACAAGGGTGATCCTGTCCCATCCCTAGAGGCTGCTCATCAGCTAGCTCAGCTTACAGCAATAAAAAAAAAAAAAAATTAGAAACATATAGTTTCTTAGAAAGGTTATATCTTTATTATGCACAACTATTATTAGTGTTTTAAGGGGAACAAACAAGAGATACTAGTAGGCATTCTTCATCCAAATCGTTATGTTTATTAAACACTTTAATCCATTTTTTGTTGTTTTCTTCAGTGGTTAACTTCATTTGAAAATAAATTGATAATTAGAATTACTATTTTTATCATTTCTCAATTAAATGCCTAGTAAGGATAGGTCAAACTACTGTTATCTAAAACAACTAGGCCATTTAGTTCCTAACTAAAACAAACGGCAGCAAAAGGTCATTAGTCCCAAAGACTAAAATTGTTTTGATGAAGCCCAGCTTCCCATTCTGTTGACAAGTATCTCAATTCTTTTCAACAGCTCTCTGCATCCACACTGGAAAAATGCAGAACAGTCATCAGCCTGGAGTAACCACTGGCCCTTGGTGACGATTTGCAGAACCACTACTAAATTGAACTATAAAGGGAGCTCCCTTCCCAACCCCCACCTGAAGTTGGGATAATTAATGATTGTAACTGAGTTCTTAGCTGCAGCTTTGACATATAAGCCCTCGGCTGGATCTCTGTTGCTATACCCATTTACCAACAGTGGCCTCCAAGGATAATTATGCCCTTTTCTTTGTCAACCCTGGAAGCTAAAGCAAATCTGGAACTTTTAACCAAACTTTTTCTTCAATAAAGCAGCTGCTATGTTTCATCCTTCTTAGCAGGGCAAGCATTGGGCTACATCATAAAATGGAAACAGTGAATGAAAGAAATGGACACGTATGAGAAAAACAAAATGAGGGCTCTTTGTGAGTGATCTGACTTTTGTTATTATTAGGTTTTTTGGTCATACCTTCCATAGTAGTCTGGGGTGGGAATGAATGGTTGAGTTATCTAGGCTCTGTGATTAATGATGAAGACTTCAGTTAACCTACATGTTTGTATACCATTCTTGATAAAGAAGCATCTTATCTTATTTTCCTAACACTAGACTCTCATTTTTTTCTGAGTTCAGTGTATTTGAATTCAGACTTTACTTATCTTCAGTGATTTCCTTCTCAACTTTGCAATCCTATTTTGAATTAAAATTAAGGAAAGGTTATTAATTAATAAGGGAGTAAGGGTGAATTTAGGTGAGTTCAAGAAAATTCAAGTGAAGGGACTTTGTTTTAGGAGGATAGTCCAGAGGTTTAGGAGTCCAGAGAATTTGGGAATGAGGCTCAGATGTGCCTTAGGTATTTTGCTTTATGTAGGCTTTCTTTTAAAATGAGATACTTCTGATACAATGCTAAAGACAACATCTACCTTTGTGATGTGCTTAGAGATCCTCAGATTACAGCCCACAACAAAATTCAGTTAATGGACCCTTTGAAATATTGTGCTACATTCCAGGGAATGGGAGTGAGAGGTCAGAGTGTCTACTTAAACTTCCTGCCTGGGGGAGATGGGGCAGCATTAAACGTGGAGAAAGTGATCAAGACATTAAAACTCAGCAAAGGAAAGAAGAGAATAGAAAATGCATTTACCAGGCTCAATATTGGATTGGAAATTAGCTGGCTTTGGATCTATTTCTCAGTCTGTCACTAATTCACTGTGATTCCTAAGAAAGTTAGTTAAAAAAAAAAATAAGCTATACATTGATTTGTATATCTAATTTGGTTAAGTCTATGGGGCCAGCTGGGATTTTCATTTACCCAGTCATGCCTATCAATATACTATTTACCCCTTCTACTAGTAATCTAAGAGAAAGAATTCAAGTGTCTGAAAATACATTCAGACTTCTTTTTTAAAAAGTAATGAAAACTCAGCAAACAGGAAGGAATTCTAGAAAATGGAGATAAGATAATAATAAAGGATGTTTCAGTGGTAGTAGAATAATTCTGTAATAAGATTGAGAGAGAATGAAAATATTTAATGAGTTACTGAATAGATTTTTTTAAAAAAATTTACCTGTACACAAGAATATTGCATTTATTAATCATCTACTATGCAACAGGCAATGATTGTGAACAAAGAAAGAGACATCAAATGTTTTAAGAGAATAAATGAGTAGTCCATATTGGCAGGAGTAGTGTCTCTCCTAGGATCCCAATAGGTACTACAATAACCAGGACAAGCATAAAATTCACAAGATCTGGGGAGTGGAGTAAATTTTAAACCACTTTGAAGGAAAATAAGCAAATCATTCAACAAATCCCCTAGGCCTCAGTTTCCTTTTCTAAATAGTGAGAGGGTGAAATTATAAGGCATATAAACCATTTCCAACTCTAAAGTGAAGATCATAGGA
Organism: Antechinus flavipes; assembly: GCF_016432865.1. Taxonomy (NCBI): domain Eukaryota; kingdom Metazoa; phylum Chordata; class Mammalia; order Dasyuromorphia; family Dasyuridae; genus Antechinus; species Antechinus flavipes. The sequence goes on from NC_067399.1 coordinate 268,516,180, forward strand.
AACTACAAAATGCCTTGTACATCAGGTGATTGGAGTTTAATATATGATATTCCTAAAACAAAACTCTGGTCATTTTAGTCCCTGGTGCAAACTTTTAGTGACATTCCCCCTGCCTTCTAGCTCTATTACTTAGATAATTATCTGACTGCTATATATGTAGAATGAACTGGAAGAAGAATATAGTAGAAGTGGAGAGACTATTTAGAAGACTATTATAATAATCCAAGGGAGAAAAATTAAAATTCAGAGACCTGGGTGCTAGTAGCGAGAAGAAGTTTTTAGAGAAGAGAGAGTGATAGAAGATAAAACTATATTATAATTTTATTGGAGAAGGTGCTCAGTTAAATAAACAAATTTCCATAGCTGAAAATTTCTTTGGTCCAGATTTCTCTACTAATTCAATCACTAATCTATCAACAACTTTCTATTAAGGCACCTACCATGTGCCAGGTCTTGTATTAGCTGCTGCATAAAAGTATTAAGAATGAAACAAACTCTGTTTACAAGAGGCTTATATTCTAATGGGAAAAACTACAAATACATTCATAAACATATGTAGTAAAGCCATAAAGTGAATAAATGCACTTATATACAAAGTAGTTAACTGTAAATGGTTTGAAAAGAAGCTTCCTCAATAATTGGAGGTATCAGGAAAGTCTTCATGTAGAAAATTGTGCTTAAACTATGGCTTAAGGGAAGAGAGATAGTGAGTTGGTGCTTGAGGGAAAGGACAGTCCAGGGATGAGGTATGGTCACTACAAATGCAGAGAGATAGGGAATCCAGGTAGTTATGTGTAATAGATCCTTGACAAATTGAATACTTGCTGCAGATGGACAGATTTAACAAAACAAAACAAAACATTTTATTCTTTACAGATAAGCACCTCTTTCAAAACAGAAATATCTTCTAGAAACTTCTTACACCCCCCACTGTATTCTCTTAAACATTTAAACTCAAAAAAACACAATGTAGAGCAATATAGTTAGTGATGATGATAGATCTTTTTGTTTAAGATTAGAAGAAGGATTAGCGAAGAAAGAGAAGTGTAGAAAGGAATCTGCTATGTTATAATAAAATGAAACAAATATTAGATTTAGAGAATCTGAGTTTCAGTCCTGTTTTTGATACCTACTAAATAAATAACTCAGAGAGACTATAATTTGATCACTTGCATATCATGGCATTATCTCCCTGATGTCATGGTCCTTTTTGAGAACCAAGGACAAACAATAACAACCTACTATCAGTGTGATCTTAGGTAAGTCATTTAGCTTCTCCTGTTCCACCATTTGAAAATGAAGAGATTGGTTCAGATAACCTATGAGGTCTCTTCCAACAGTGATCCTGGGAAGTATGATCCTGGTGAAGAATGTGCCAAAAGTCAGAGCCTTCTTTGCCCCCCAGGCAACTCCTAAAGTAGGAAGCACTAAGTGCAAGCCTTTAATAGCCACCCTCAGCCAGATCCTCAGGAGACAGAGCAATGAGATACCAGAGACAACATCTTTCTGCCCCTACTCCAAATTATTTAAAGGACTATAGAAGGCTTGCCTTGAAGACAATCTAGATAGGATTCCAGAACAGAACCCTGCCCCTTTCTAGGATGTCTCCTGATTGCTGATAGCTGAAAATCCTTTAATGAAGAAAGACTTTTTTTTTTTTAAATTAGAGCTAAAATACTTTAAAATTCAATTGTCTGACTAAAGCAACACTTTAGAATGAACAAGTTTCTTTTAAGCATGCTTTATCAAAAACAAATAAATGGTAACAATTGATTATCAGATCTTTTCATGTTTTCTCTTAAAAGGAGGGAAAAGGGAAAGAAGATGTAAGTAATCCCACAGAAGGGAGATAAAGAGACAAAAGAAGCCATAAGTTCCTTAAGGCTGGCTTTGAAAGACCCAGGTTCAAGTTTCATTTCTGTCAAATAATCACTGGTTGAATCTAAAAAAATATCTTAAGCTTTCAGTGCTTTAGATAACTTCCCAAGACTGTACTTTGCTGAGCAGGTTCTGATCTGCATTGCTAGAGAGAGGTTCTTTGCTCAGAAATATCAATGAAAACATAATTTTGTCTCTCCTGATTGTATTGAGCAGTGTTTTCTGAATATTTTAGATTCTTAATAAAAGTCTTTTGAAATGTTGGCAAACTTCTTTGGCTTCACAGCTTTGCCAAGTGTTGACTTTGTTTACCTCTAAATGGACAAGGACAAATTAAAATGAACTGAGATATATTTGTCATGCATTCATACAGGTAAAGAGCTCATCTTGGTATGATTGATAGACGCCTCCTCCTCTTCCCCACTGGGCTGATGCTACAAGGAAGCTTCTATCCCAGGGGGATTCATTAATTGAAATATCCTTGTATAGGAAACAAAGTGCTATGTTCACTCCTCAGCCCCTTATGTTCTGACTTTTGACCCTACCATTCCGCTGAAACTGCTCTATCAAAGGTCATCAATGCCTTCTTAATTGCTGCATTTGATGGCCCTTCCTCAGTCTTCATCCTTTTTAAACATCCTGCAGTATTTGACTCCACTGACTTACTGCCCTTCTTCCCGGATGCCTTTCCTTCTTCTACATACATTCTCACTCTTTTTCATCCTCTTTGTATTGTTCTCATTTTTCCCCTCACTCTTCTTCACCCAAGTGTGGATGATATCCAAAGCTATGTCCCAGGTTCTCTTCTCTTCTTCTTACATTCTCTCCTTTGGTTATTTCAACCATTTTCATGAGTTAAATCATAACCTCTATGCATATGACTCCAAAAACTTATATTTTCATCCCTAATTTCTCCCCTGAATGTCAGTCCTGTAGTTCTTATTGCCTGTTATATATCTTTACCTGGATGCTTTGCAGGCATCTTAAATTCAACATTGCTATGAATGAACATATCATCTCAATCTCTGTTTTCCCCACAAAAAAAAAATATTCCCCTTCCTCCCACCTTACCTATTACTATTTTTGGCATCACCATCCTCAGTCACTGAGACTAAGAATCTCCATGTTATCTACCACTCTTTTCTCTCCTTCCCTCCTATTTATCCCACACCCAAGTAATTGTTTCATCCTGTCCTTTTCATTTTATTTGCACAATATCTTCACATGTATTCTTCTTTCTACTTACAATGTCATCCCCTACATCATCTTTATCACTTTCCATCTAAACTGTTGTAACCTCCTAACTGGGCTCCCTAACTACTCTTTTATATTTCCTAATGATATTTATAGAACCACCAACATAAATTTCTTAATGCATCAATCTGACCATATTATTCCTTTGCTCCAAAACCTTCTATAGTTCCCTATTAACAATAGGATAATGTACAAACCCTTTAGCTTGACATTCAAGGCCCTCTGCATTCAGCTTCCAACCTATATATTTTTTCTTTTTAAATTTTCTATTTTAAGCTCTTGCTTCCTTCCTTCCTTTCTTTCTCCTGAAGCAATTGGGGTTAAGTGACTAGGAAGTGTTAAATGTCTAAGAAGAGATTTGAACTCAGATCCTCCTGACTTCAGGGCTGGTGCTCTATCCACTACACCACCTAGCTGCCCCTAGCCTTTTTATTTTTAAAACATATGCATGGATAATTTTTCAACAGTGACGCTTGCAAAACCTCCAAATTTTTCTTTCTTTCCCCCCACTCTCTCCCCTAGTTGGTGAGTAATCCAATATATGTTAAACATGTGCAATTCTTCTATACATAGCTCCACAATTATCTTGCTGCACAAGAAAAATCAGATCAAAAAGGAAAAAAAAAAAGAACACAAAATGCAAGCAAACAACAACAAAAAGAGTGAGAATGTTATGTTGTGATCCATATTCAGTGCCCACAGTCCTCTCTCTGGGTGTAGATGGCTCTCTTTATCCCAAAATCATTGGAACTGGTATCAATCATCTCATTGCTGGAAAGAGCCACGTCCATCAGAATTGATCTTCATATAATCTTATTGGTGTGTACAATGATCTCCTGCCAACCTATATTTTAAATCTAATTTCACATTATTTTTCTTCATAAACTTCTCTATATTTCAAGTAAGCTTACAAACTTTTAGCTGTTTCCTAAAATGAACAAATTACCTGGATAAATTCATGCAGCTGACCCCTAATGTCTGGAATATATTGTCTCTTGATAGGTGCTTCTCACCTTTTCCATTAAGCTTTCTCTCCTTCCCTAGGTGAAACTTTTCTCTCCATATGTAATTTTCCTGGAATACTGATTTTTTCCTTACATGTCATTATAAGGACATTATTTTTCCTTTTTTATATGTCATAATTTACTTGGTAACATACGAACTTCTTATGTTATATTGTTACATGTTTTAAAATCATCTTTGTGCATCTTCAGCACCTACCATATACCATGAAAAACAGGTGTTTGCATATTTATTTATTTGAATATGTACATTAAAAAACAGATTGCTTCTTTATTTACTCAGTATATAACTAACTTTTTTACCCTGTAGTATCTTCTTGGGGAACTAGTACTGGATTAAAAAAAAGATAATACTACGAAAATGACCATATGGCTCATCACAATTTAAACCTAATCTTCAGATTGATCTAGGATTTTAGATGAGGAATTGTAATGTTTTATGATCAGCCTTTATTCTTAACCAGAAAATACTCCTTTGGCCTGCATCTATCCTAGTATATCATTAACCAAAACAACAATTCTTTTTAAAACCCTTGTTTAAAAAAAAAAAAAAAGGATACTTTCTGAAAAAAATAAAGATATCTTGCTTATTTCAAATACTTTGTGTTAAATATAATCAATAGTAACTCATTCAGAAAAAAAGCAGATAATATTTTTGCTACCAAAAAAAGATCATTAAACTACTAATTCCTTTATTCATTAAATGTTTATTTTTAATATACACATTTTAAATCTTTTCTCTTTAACCTATAAGTGACTGTTAATGAATATAAGAAATGTCATCCAGAGACAAGAAAAACATAACATTTGAAAGTCTATACTATATCTCCCTCAACCTATACATAATTATTCCTGAATTTGCATTCATATAAGAGCTATAGAAAAATATTCTGTTCCTCCCTTAGTCCCTTTTATTACAGTAGGTAGTGCACTGGCTAGCAACTTGGTTGGCAATTTCAGGTGATGGTCACATAAGGTAATATCACCTTGTTTTCCAAAGAAGTATAGATAGAGAAAATTATTTTAAATTAAGCCTGCAAGGTGAAAAAAAAAATTGTGATTGTTTACCCCTACAAAGAAATGATGAAGACCCTTAGATAATCCAGGTTTTTGTTTTGATTTTTTTTTTTTTTGCTTTACTTCAATTATCTAAACATTTATTAAACATCTATTATGTGAATGTCAATATGAGTTGCAAGGATGAAACTGATACAAAGAGAAAAATGAAATATTCTTTGATCTCAAGAAACTTCTATCCTATTGCATGCAAAAAATCCATAGATAAGTAAATAGAAGTGAATTTGTTCAGAGAGTGCAATGAACAACTAGGAGTGATCAATAGGAAAGCTATGTAAAGTTTCACTTGAGCTGAGCCTTGAAAGAAAGAAGAATTCTAAGAAGTAGTGATGAGAAAGAAAGACAGTCTAAGCACAGGGTAGAGCTTGCAGAAATTTGCAGAGGCAACAGATGGAATGCCAACTTTGATAATAGTTTGTACACTGGTTTGGCTAGGACACAGAGAGTGATATGAAATGAGACTCAAAAAACAAACTGAAGTGAGGATGTACAGGTACATAAATAACTAAAAATTTTAAAAATAAATACATTAAATTTTTTTTATCCTAATGACTCCAGGAACTACTCAAATGAATTTTGAACTGTCACACCTCACATCAATATCTATCTGGGATATATAGGTATGTGTTAAACTAAATAACTGTTAAGATTACTTCCAACATAACTTGGTGATTCTTCTATGATTTTTTTTTTTTACTTCATATTTCTATAGCATTTTAACCTTTATGGAGTGTTTCTTCATTACTCCTATTATAAAGGTTGAGAGAGCCAGAAAGGGTTTTGAGTAGAAGAGGGACCTAATTGGACATGTTACATATTTTGCCAGTATTGTGCATGTCATGATATAGATTTGATTACTACAAGCTTGTAAGTATTACCATTTTAAATGTTGAATTCATATCAGACTGTCAGATATAAATCTCTAACTCAAATGTAAAACTAAGTCAACTAAGTGGTACAATAGATAAAATAGTGGGACACAATACAGGAAGATCTGACTATAAATCTTGTCTCAGTCACTTACACTAGCTAAGTGATTCTGGGAATTCACGTAATCTCTGTTTTCCTCAATTTCTTCATCTGTAAAATATATTGTCAGGAAGATCAGATGAGATAATATTTATAAAATACTTTGTAAACCTTAAAATGTTACATAAATCCTAGTTGCAAAATAATTATTGTGATTACAATACATCACTTTATCAATTATTTCTAATAATTAATTTAATCATATTTATCATTATTATTGTGAAGAAGCCAAAGTTCAGATTGAACAGGTACAAGCCTTCATCATTACATCACACATTATCAGCCAATTATAAAAAAATATAAAAATTATCTGTTTCTGATGTCAGGAATAGCTCAAGGAGTAACAGAGCTTCAAGGAGTATCGAGAGTTTGCATTTAGACATGCAAACATACCCCTACACACGTGTCCTGAGCTCTTTATGTCCTTTACCTCAAAGTATGTCACAAACACTCTTGAAAACCACAAGCTGCTCTGGTTTCAACAAGGGCCAAAGTCAGGCCAAATATCTTGTTTTCCCAGAAATCTGGATGGGCTGAGATCCTATTCTACTTCTTCAGTCATGAGACTAAAACAGGTCCTGGGGTTCAAGAGTGGACAAATCTAAGACCAGAGACAATAGGACAGGCTGAAAAAGATGAACATGTCCATGTACATTCTCTGGATACATTTCTGTTCACTTTTTCCACCTTAAGCAAAGAATATTCCAAAGTCATAATTATTACTTTGTAGCTTATTTTTAGGGTAACTTAAAAACGAATGCCTCATTTTATTATCAACTTCATTCTTGTGTTAAGTGGAACTCTTAGCCAAAGGTTTAGTTAATTCAACTTATCATGGATTTTTATAAAGGAACCTTAGAGAATACCTAGTCCGCTTTTCTCACTTTACTGTTGAATTGAGGCCAAGAGAGATAAAGTGACTTGCTGAGGATCATCTATGTAATAAGTTTCTGAGACAGGATTTAAGTACAGCTTTTTTGCTTGCAAAGAAAGCCCTATTCCAGCCCCATCTGACTAAGATATAGTTACTGGAGAAAGGGGGCTTTGACTTTGTTTTAAGTAACAGAAAAACAACTAAATAACAAGATGAAAGTAGTAAAGGAAACATAGTATTAAGATCCAATTGATTTGATTGAAAGAAGAAGGCTTTAATTTTTAATTTTTTTTTAAGGAGCAAAATGGAAACTGATGGTCTGGATCCTGCAAAGAGGCTTAACGGACTTGGATGTAACATATAGGAGAAACCTTTTTTTTTCTGTTGGTTTAGAGCTTATGTGATGTTTGGACTCACTTATATCATCCTTTGCCAATGGACCTATTGTATTCAGCTTTTGGAGAAGCATGACCCTTTCCTCTGTGTTCCTTATGTTTGTAAATTGAGTAGCAATTTCGGGCACTATTTATTTAGCTAGTTTGACCCTTTTAACAATTATATATCAAGCTGGGAGAAGTGAAATACCCAGAAATTTCAGAGGGAGGAGAAAAAGTGAGCATGTATTAAGTGCCTAGTGGCAGGAACTGTGTTAAGTACTTTACAAATATTTAAGTATATGAATATATTGTATAGCTGTCAAAGGTAAAAGAGTCTATAAAGCACTTAGAGATGCTCTGGTCTGTTAAAAAATGACATTTTTAATATAATTATTTGTAACTCAACTTTTCTTTATTTTCACTAGTTCTTTACATGATCAAATAGTATAACAAAAATAAACACTTCTGCCTCCAGATTACTGGATTTAATATTTTTAACCATAATTTTGTCTGCTGATTTGGAAAACTAGAAATTGATTTTCACTGCTGTTTTTATAAATATAATAAGTATGTATTCAAGTGATTAAAATAACAAAATAAATGAAACAACCCTTACCCCTCACTGTAAATAACAAAATCTCAAGTTAAGCTACTTCCTTAGTAGGAAGTGATTTTTTTTTTTTAACATTATGAAAAGGTGTTTGACAGTTGTTGTTTTTTTTTTTTTTTAAGTAACGCCTCTACTTTAAAAATAATAATAGCCTATCATCTGCCAAGAACTTAGTTAAATTCTTTACAAATTTTATCTCCTCTAATCTCTGTGAGATTGTATTTTTAGTATCCCCATTTTACAGATGAGGAAAGTGAAGCAAACAGAGATTAAGTAATTTATTTGTCCTAGGTCACATAGCTACTGAGTATCTGAGGTTGGATTTGAATTGAGGTATTCCAAACTTCATCCCAGTGCTCTTGCCACCATACTGTCTGGTTTCTGAAGTGCCATATTTCAATGTAATGAAACTACTTTTTAGTCACATCTAAGCCATCCAGCATATGTTGAAATTCACATGCCCTTTCTCCTTCCTGTTTCTTGCTTCTCTGGTCACTGAAACTCTTTGCCTTTCTTTCATTGCATATGTAACCATACCAACACCATCTTCTCAAAACAGGGTAGAAAATTGATTGAGGATTATCTTTTAGATGACTTGTCAATTGATACATTTATGAGCATCTTGTCATACTTTTGTAATTTAAATAAATCCTAATTGGATCTTTTGCTTATAGAAGCTTCTTTCCCCAACTCCCATGCAATAGACAGGGCTGATCACATATACTTTTGTATATCTTTTAATCACCTAGAACATTGTGAAAGATTTTTTTGCCTCAATCTCTCCAGTTTAAATCATGATGAGTTTAATAGAGATAGAGAGTGTTTTGGTCAACTGAGGGGAAAACAAACTAGACTGGTTTCATGGACATGAACTTTTCCAAAGACCATAGGTTGCACAATAAATAAATAAATAGGGATGTAAATGGGATATTATTCAAATCTAGGGCTTTGAAGCCAAGAGATTGGGTATTTTGTGAGTGTCTGTTAAAAATTAGTCTATATGTAGTTTTTCATATCTCCAAAGTAAACTTTTTCTTGAATAAACAATTTTTAAAAAAATCCTAATTAATTAGCTTGCACTCACAGTGGAAAGCATAATTTTTGTTGTTCTACTAAATTGATATGAGTTCTGGTCCCACTTTACCATAAAGTAGATATGTTTTTTAAAATACCCAGACACAATCCCTTCTTAAATTGATGTTCATAATCTTGTTCTGTTATGCTGATTGAACAGCTGGTATTTTGGGGTAAATATCCCAGATGTTTCATCAGTATGGTAACACCTTACACAATGTTGTCTGCAAAGATTTTGAACCAATCCCACATGGCCACAGGGGCCTCAAGACCCTTGACTTAAACTATTTCTCATTACATAGTGAACCTTAATGATTTTATGACCTAACATTTTCTTCATATAATTTAAGCAAGGTGCATAGCAAACTACAAACATATGCCATCAATAGGTTGTTGAGGAGAGTGGGGAATGTCTATTCATCCTACATAGTTTCCGTAAAATAATTATATTTCTGTTAGTTGAAATTCAGAGTGGTCTATTAAATGATAGAAAAGAAATCATTAACTTTTATGAATGATGCATCATCCTGAAATGATGTATTATGTGGCATAGACATATAAACATTTCCTCCTGAATATAAGGAATCAATTGAAAGAAAGTATGGAGAACTAGGACTGCACTTTGATTTCCCCTCTTCCACTCCCAGATGATCAGTGAAGCATCCTACCACTTTAACTATTTTGTCTGTTTTACCAACATCTGCCTGAAGATTACATTTTCTATCATCCATGCAATTAAAATGGTCAAAACATTTTGCTCATCTTACAAATACATCATAAAAACAAAATTAAATGAATGCATAAACTTAAATTGGTCAAATTCACTTTCAATTATTTAATATCCTCTTGGATAACTTGTAATAAACAGACTCACTTTTGCAGAATGTCTTGAACAAATAGAAAAAGAGTGAAAAAAAATCCTTCTGACCCTTGTTCCTTTTATACAGATTTATAACTCTAATGAAGGCAGTGAATAAGTACCCATAGATGAAACACAAAATTTAAAAAAAAAATTCAATTCTGTTGCACACTTGCCACTTATAATTTGAAATATTTGTTCATGTTTACTTATTTTTATAAAATCACAGAGTTAATTTATCTGTAACATTTTAAGTATTTAGAAAGTTGAGAAAGATCTTTAGAGAAAACTCTGCACTCACTTTAACATTCTGTCAAAAATGATTTTAAAATATTTCAGGAAGTTTTTAACTGCTAAAAAGCAAAAGTTTCCCATTTTCTAGAAAATTACCAACATTTTTTTTTTAGCTTACTTGATACAGGCATTAAAGTTATTGATTCAAAAAAAAAAAGACTGAGCTAAAATATTTTAAGTAAAGTATTACATAAATGTAAAAAAAAGCATTAAAAGAATGGAAGAATGACATTTTGTATTACACATTTAGTTATAAAAGAATATTGTCAAATTGTTTGTATTGTAGAAAAGATCACATAGACCAGGAAAAACATTTCCCTATTGCTTATATTATTATTTTTATCTCCTGCTTATAAAATTTCTTAAAATGACCTATGAAGATTAGTCATAACTGATCATGCAAAGTTTTTCCAAATAAAAGCTAATTTTAGTATAATTCAACATATTTTATTTGATGGTACCTTAACAGCCTTAATATTTGGACTTTAAGTTTGTTTTATTTTTCAGTTGAAAACATTTGTTTCACCAACAAACATTTCCAGAATGCAAACATTTGTTTTAACTGTTATAGCTGAAACCAGCATTTGTTTTACCATTGCTAGGATGCCTAAGTGTTTTGCAAATCGGAAAGTGATGCTTGTAGAAATGTTTTTAAAAAATGGACTGTTAGGACTGAAGATATTTTTAAAAGGTTTTCTTTGGAGAAAACAAATAAATGAACAACAACATTCCCCCCAGTGCATTATCCTTGATGTCAACACTCATATTTGAAATGTTTGACCCCTTACTACAAGATTATAATTGTCCAATAGATACAGCCAAAATATAAGTAACTAGATCAAGTTTTAAATGAAGTGAAATTTCCAAAAAAGGAATGAATAAATCTAACATTTAAAAATTCAGTGGTTTCTATAAAAGGTATATGTGTTAGCAATTTTTATTTCAGTTATGGTTGTTTTAGTATTTCATAAATGTATTCTGGTATTTTATGATATTTAACATTTCAGCATCACCATTTGTCTAATTTAGAATAGGGTATGTTAGGTAAAGATGATTTCAACCACAGTGGAAAAAAAATAATGAGATGGAAGTTGTATATATATCAATGTATACCTACTTATATTTCCTAAACATAGAGATAGAGTATAAATATATATCCAAATATCATAGTGGTTGGGATTATGGACAGTGACAAACTAGATGGCATCAGAGGGAATGGGCAGATTCCTTCTGTTGGGTCCCAAAAAGTTTATGGGTATGTCACGGGTTAATGTTAAAATACTCTTTTAAAAGAAATGTAAAGCATCAACCACATTTAAATGAATCTTTTTTTTTTTTAAAAAGTATATAATGTCAAAAGACTTTTCTAGTTGGAAGGAAATGTTGTAGATGCATAGATATAAACAGAGCATTTAGTTCACCATCAGAACTGAAAAAAATGGGAAGACCCAGAAAAAATTTGCTTCATGTTTATGAAATTATATCTTCTTGTATTTCTTCTCTCTCTCTCTCCCTCCTCTCTTCCCCACTCTGTCCCTCCTTTCCTCTCTCCTTCTCTCTTTGTCTCTGTCTCTGTGTGTCTATTTCTGTTTCTTTCTCCTTAGCTTTTCAGTTTAGCAATTACTCTAGGCAAAGAACAGAGGTATTACTTGACTCTTCCTTCTTGAAGACTTTAGACACAAGTGAAAAGTCAGTGGATTGAGTAAAAAGGACCTTGAAAGGTCATTTTGTTTATAGTCCTGTTTCCAATTGGGATTCCCTTTAATTCACTATAGGAGAAAGCTTTTCTGTTACATTTACATACATAAATACATATATCTCTGTGTGTGCATACACACACAGATTCATTTGTAAACCAGTTTCATTACTGATAGTAATATTGCAATTTTTAGGCCAGATATAATTTTTGAATACCGATCTTCCTTTTCTGCACACAATTCAATTGCATGCAAATTTCATGGAAAAAAAAGCTATTTCCACAACTGACCACTTGCACCAATGACCAGTTTCAGTTGCAACTGAATAACATTGGAATTTCCTTCACACAAATATCATCCCATTTGAAATTTTCTAGCTTCAGTCAAATTGTGCATGGAATTTACATATTGAAAATAAAATTGTTCTCATAAAGTTCTTTTTGAAAAGAGTCTACTTACATATAGGCAACTAGATAAATATATTCAAAGTGAAAGGAATTTCATTCCTGATTAAAAAAAAAAAAGATACAGACTGGGGAAAAAAACAAACAAACAATACTTTCAGGGACTCCATTTGATCATTATATCAGTGAACAATGACAAAGGGGTTTAAGTTCCTAGACTAGTCACTCTGTGTTTTTTTAACACAGTGATTCTTACATGAAAAAGATAGTTGAGATTTGATTCATTGCCATGGGTTTATTAATATCAGGTTTTACCTTAGGCTATTGGTTACAACAGCCTGTTTAGTAGTTTTTATTCAAGGCAGATTAATATTCCTGACAGAGAGCTACTCATTGATGCAGTTCTGTGGCATCTACACAATTAACTTTCCTTCATTGCACATCAGTGGCGTGTTAAGTTTTTCCTAACAACCTCTATGGATGCATATAATCTCATCACAATATATGAAGCATGTCCAATAAAAGGAACATTGATGGGTACTTTAGTTCAATATAGCATCAAGGTTTTATACAGCTGGACCAAAAAAAAAAAAAAAAAGGTAGAAGTCAATCATTAAAACATCTTCCTATCCCATACCTTTCTCCCAACAGGTTACATATATTGTACAGTAAATTCCTAAGAAAGACAAAGAAATGTATGGATATACCCATCTCTTCATGTATTAATGAATAGCATTGTGTAGTGATGCTTGATTTGGAATCAGTAGACACCTAGGTTCAAATCTTACCTTTGACACTAATTGTTCAATCATGGGAAAACCTTGGTCTTTCATATATAGAATGATGGGGCTTGTCTGTACAATGGGTGTCATGATAATTTCTGTACTCATCTCACAGGGTTGTCAAAAGGATCAAATGACATGATATAGATATATATATATATATATAATGTATATCTATATCATGTCATTATTGTCATGTCAACTATTACTACTACATATTTTGTCTCTAAGAAAAGTCTAGTTATCTTTTTATAACACACCATACTACAGAATTAAATTATGTATCCCATGTATGAGCCCAGTTCCAGGCACATATTTACTGTTAAAATGTCCCATAAGCTAAATGAGTCCCAAAGAGTGATGGTGTTTCCATATATAATCTGTGTTTTACTTTTCTCAGGTTCATATATACATACATTTATTATATATATCCCCACACATCCACATACACTTAGATATACTTAGATACATGGAGATAGATGATTTATATTTGCCTCAACCTGTAGTAGATATGTGATTTTAGTTAAAGCTATCATATAATCAGCATATATATGTCATGTCTATCTAGGAAATCAGAAAATTGTTAACTAAATGAAAGAAAATTGCCTTGCTCTACCCATAACCCACAGTGTTCCAACTGTGCTCCTTGACATAATCTACAATAATTGTATTGCATAGACCATTTTGATGGAATATTTTACAGCAATTCATTTATAAACATTATCTGGCTTCAAGGATCATGAACAGTGTGAGAGGCAACCTGATATAGTAAATGGTGGGATAAACTCTAAGTTAGATAAGACCGAAGTTCAAATCTTGCCTCAGACACATAATAACTATTAAGATAATGAGTAAGTCACTGAATTTCTCAGGCCCCCAACTAGGAAACTAAGACTAAATTGAGTTACTGAACTTGCATCAGTAGAATGTTTCTTCCCTAGAATCAGTGAAATCCCTAGTCTGGGACCTGTTTTCCCTACTCTGGCTCTCTCTCAAAGCCTCCCCCTTGCAAAAAAACAAAAACCAAAACCTCCCAAAGAAACAAAACAAGCAAAAAGCCAGCATGGCATAATAGGAAAAGGAAAGACTTAGAATCAGAGCAGATAGTCTCTACTTAACTTCTGCCTGCCTCTCTCTCTCTCTCTCTCTCTCTCTCTCTCTCTCTCTCTCTCTCTCTCTCTCTCTCTCTCTTCCCCCTCTCTTCTCTCTCTGGAATCTGGCAAATCACTTTTACCTTTCCAACTTTTAGCTTTCTCATCTGTAATATAGAACTGATACTTGTATTAATTACCCCCACAAGGTTGTTATGAATATCCAATATATGTAAAACACTGTGTAAACCTTAAAGCATCATATATCTAAAAATTCTTAGTAATATTATTACTTCTTAGATGAAATGAAAGTAGAACCCAAATCCCTTACTACCTAATTGTTTTTCACTGTGTAATGCACATGAAGTTCTCGGCTAATTTTAAAGTGATAAAACACATATATCATTTATCATCATCATCATCATCACCAACTTCAACTCAAGTAACTCTGTGCATCCAATAATATTTGGATGTAAAATTATATCCAATTCTATTCTGCAAATAAGAAAAAAGCAAAGTATACATGCTATACTTTCTTTCTTTATTTTTCTCCATTAGAGCACTAATGTCATCTCAGAGCCCCTAGCACCTGTTTCATGACTGATATAATCTCAATGAGTATGCCCAAAGAAAAAACTAAACACATTGAGGTTCTTATACAAAAACTGGACTCAAAATTTGTTTGGATTCTGCTGAAGAGAGATTAGTCTTTTGCTATGGACTTTATCTAAATATATGCTATTTTCCTTTTTATTTAAGAAGTCAAGAAAACTAAGCTAAATACACCTGAGAAAATTCATTTATAAGGCATTTGGGAGCTAATATTAATAAATTATAACCAAAATCTCTCTCCCCAGATATAAAGAGTATCAATTAAAACTTAGCATGCTAACTCGATAAGTCAGGGACGTGTATGGTGTCAATGGGGATGATAGGGTAGGGGAAATGAACTCTTCAATGTGCTTAAGAAGAAGTCAAATACGGTTGACAGCTTAGTGTCATAGAGCTCTAGAACCTGAATATGTGAACTAAGAAGAAGGTTGGGATTATAAAAAAGAGAAAGAGTTAAGGGAAATTGAGAATTTTAAAAAAAATTGAGGATGATTTGATTACAAATGAATTAGCTGCCGGAAATGTGATCTGTTCTGAACCTGAGAATGAAATCTTTAGATAGACAGTAAAGTACCTTGCTTAGTTTCTTCAATGACCAGAAGAGAATATTTTCCTAGGACTCTAGTGGCTAAGAAGTAATGTTTTATCTGGAATGTAAAAGCAACTACAGAACTAAAAGTTGAAAATGGAAGTATCTTAAGGTCTGATCAAGCTGATAGTTATTAAGTATCAAATAGAATTGAATGATAATAACAATTAAAATTCCTATTATCACACAATGTAATATAGATTTCAATATGCTTTCACATACATTATCTGTCTTCTTCAATTTACAAAACTCTGTGAGAAAGTAGGGAGAGGTAGAATGATTCTCATTTTGTAAATAATGAAGGTGAAGCTTAGAAAACAAATTATTTAAATGATTTGTCTGTATTAAAATTAGAAAATGGTTATCAAGCTATTAAGTTGAAATGTTGAATCTAGAATCCAGATCTCATTTCTGGCCTTCTAATTTCTATGCTTACATATTTAGAGTTTCCAGACATATCTGGAGCATTTTTCATGAAACTTTCCTAAATGGTAGTCAGAATGTCAATTTAACTATGAGGAGATGGGAAAACTTGAAAGAAGTAAAACATTCTGCATTTTTCCTTCTTTGAAAGGACACTTGGTTTCAAAATGTCTTTGGGAAGATATTCTGAGAAGAGAAAGAAAAAGACTCTCCTACCCACGTGTAGAGGAAACTAGTTCCTGATTTCCAAGGGATTTTCCCTTGAATCAGAAACTATTCTCTCACCTCCCTAGAGCTTATTAGCTCCTGTGTACTTTTGGGAGTATATTCTAATCTGCACATTTCTGATTTCTATTTGTTATTGGCTTGGGTAAATGTGGGTGACATTTTTGTGACAGTCTTTTGTATATTCTGTATAATGGTAGAAGGGGGTTAAGCTTTTAGATATAAGCTTGGGTACTCTTCTCTCTTAAGACATAGAGTGCTCAGGGAAATGAATTTTTGTTTCGAATCACTTCTGCTACTAGGCAAGCAATATTTAAGAGGGCAAAATTCCAGAGATATCTATACATGCTTTATCTTGAGCTGCCTGTTTGTACATTCAGACAACCCATGTGGAGATATATATCTTATAGAAGGAGCATATGTCTTTCCCTTGTAATTTTTCTTTATCTCTAACTTTTTTTGTTGTTGTTGCTGTTGATGCTGTCATTTATTTATTTATTTTTATGAGTAGTCATGGTCAAAAAATTCATTACTAAGTGACCAGATTACAAGTAATAAAATTCTCTGTATTTCATTGGACTGTTCTTCAGAAAGCAGATATAGTCTATATCCAGGATTATTTATTCTAAACTCTTTTTCAACATGATGAATACTGACAGAATTTAGGTTTTTCTGGCACAGCCTTCACAAGGGTCAGTTTTACACTGTGATGATGTTTCAAAGTAGTATGCAAGGATACAAGAGTAGATGAAAATTTCTACACTAAATGGATCACTGATCTTTTCATGGATATACAATCTTGTAAGGATTGCAACTGGTCCATGCCTGCATGCCAATTTGTTTGTCTCTTAACAAAACCCTTATAAGTTAGTCACAAAGGGTCCATCCATCATATTGGGGGCTTTTCTTTACTGATATACTGATATACATCAAAACAGTCTTTCTACTGATTGTACACACTTTATGATAAAGACATTTTGGAGGAGAGATAGAGCAAAGGAAAAGGTCATAGACCTAATGTCCAAGTCTAATAGAAGGAAAACTCTCGAACCTTCTTTGAGCTATGGCAGCAAAAAGTTAACCAGCGCTCAGATTACCAGGGGATTTTCTATTTATTGGTGACAGTGCTCTAGTGTCACATAATACACAATTTGTATTATAAACTTCAAAGACTATTTCATATATTTGAAGCATAGACCCCAGGGGGAAAAACCCTTAAGATGTTAATTTATATTGAAAATTGGTAAAAATAAATAAATAAATAAATAAAAATGTCAATAAACTCTCCAAATGCTAGTGTCATTCTTTAAACATGATATACTTCAGATACGAAACTCTAGATATGAGAAGAGAAAGAGGAAAATAGGATTTCTTTAGGAATGACCTAACACAAGGTGATCTCACCACAAATGAATCATAGAATATTTTAAAAGATTTTTTAAAATTCCACATGAATTCCATAATACTTCTATTATAGAACAGGAGTGATAATCAGTAAAAGTGTAGATTTAAAAAATCTGTAGATCAAAATCTATAAATTTTAATTTTGAAGTACTAAGGTACTACCAAGAACCCAGTCTCAATTTAAATCAATTTCTTTAAAGATGTTTTCCTTCTTCAGAAGAAGCCCAATGTTGTAAATAGCTTTCTATGTATATTACCTAGAGTTTCTGAACTAAACTATCTAAGAGTTTGGGAGCATGAAATATAACATTCAAAGATAATTCACTAAAATAATATATCTTAAATTTTACTTATTTGTCATACTTAGAAATTTCCTAAGTTATTAAGATAAAAGAGCATTCCTTACTGAGGATAAGATCTAATATAAGGTCAATATACTTTGAGGAATGCTTATGAACAGGCATATAGGCCCTTCATAACATCGAGTAAAAATTCCAAGCTTACCTACTTATAGTAAAAATCAAATTTTTTTTGGTTTTTGCTGAAAGCTGGTTTTGACCAGGTACTAAAAAAGATCCGGTTCCATACCCCATTCCATGTTTTCTAAAAGGATCATGTTTACAAAGCAAGAGACCACCTAAGTCATTCAAACAATTTAGAAGACTTCAGGGAAAAAAATAATGTCTTTTTAAGTATGAGAAAGACACTTACATACTAACATGTGGGATATGTTATTTGAACATAGCTACAAACCCAAGAGAATGGCCCGACAGACATGCAGACTTTTTAGCCCAGTTGCTGTACCATGTAGGAGGCAGTGTCGGCTTCTGAACCTTCCCAACACCAAAAGAAAATTCACATATTACAAGACTAGGAGATGAAGTAACACTCAGCCCTAGAGGGCACAGATTTCGTCTTTATGTAAATCAGTGCCTGTCATTGCATGCATGATTCACTGCTCAGAGTGTACTCTTCTGTGACGAATGAGTCCCGCTTAATTTGGCAGTGATTATGCGGGTTGCTGGCCCTCTAAACCCCTTTGAACTTGTAATTGCTGCTGGTTTAAATAATGAACATTAAGGGGAGGTGGATTCATAAAACTGTGGATAATTACAATTTTTCCCCTTTTTCCTTTGGTTTTACACTAGATATGCTATATTACATATATAACATATACACATTTACATCAGCGGATCTTCAACTTTAGCTTGATATATAGAAATGTTTCTAAGGTCTCTGATATCTGTATCATTCCAGGTTGCTGCCGAAATAAAACTGCAGCCTAGCTCAGAATGGAGTGGGGGGAATTGAGGGGGGCCAGTGGAAAGCAGTGGAAGAGAGAGATCAGAAAGGCTTGAATGCTGGTAGGAAAGGAGGAGCAATGGCATTCATGAATATTCATAGCTAGTCACATCTGTAGCAGCCTTGCATTCCACCTTTTTTTTTCTTTGCAGTTCAACATGGGCTACAAGTGCAAACAAAAGAAGGTGCTTTTTATAGTTTCATCAGGCCCCAGGTTTAATCTTAGCTGTACATATGGGTGAACTTATTTCTCCTAGGCAATTTCAAATATTCTTTCTGACCTTTTTTAATTCCAAAGAGCTGTGTGTGAATGTGCGTGTGTGCGTGCGTGCGTGTGTGTGTGTGTGTGTGTGTGTGTGTGTAGAGATACACACACACACAGAGAATATACACAGAGAGAATATAAGGAATTCAGTTGCTTAAACATCAGATGTATGATTCCAAATGATTTTTCATTACTCACCATTCCTTTAAAACTGGCTAAATCTGCCAATATTTTTTGATATGGTAGGAGGTAAATTTTGATTTGGTACTGGACTAAAATAAAATTGTATTGATAGGACACAAAATTCAAAGTTAGCCAAGTGGGTCAGCCACTAACATGAAACAACAAGGAATGAATGATAAATGCAGCAGCCTCGTGTTCAATATTCAAACAACAGCAGAAATTTTTAGCTTTGCTGCTCTCATGGTAAACTAAGCAATTCACAGAAAGCTATTTGTTTTTTTTTTTTTTTTCCACAGTTTTTCCCCAGTTTTTGTTCTTTTTCTATTTGGAGTTTTTTTTTTTTAACTCTACATTTTCTTTATCCTAGTGTGAGTTGAATATCAAAGGCCCAGTGCTGTTGGTAAGCCTCCAGCGTAGAGCAGCAGTTCAATGGGATGTTATTAGAGTCTGCGTCACAACATGGCAGACTGATTAATAGCAACTGTATCAATGGTAGAGCAACTTCTCAACAACGCCTCTCTAGCAGCTCAAAGGGGACCATGGGAAGAAAAAGATGGGGGGAAGTGCTAGAATCCAGTGGTCAGGACAGACAGGTTGGCCAGTGAAGGCAGGTGAGGTTGTTTTTTACAGAAGGAAAAAAAATATTATTTCAATAATTACAATGGGAATTTTGCCTTTGACAAAGTTACAGGCTTAGAACAGCTCCAATTCATGTAAAATGAAATCTGTGTACAACTTAAGAGCAATTTTATTGATGTAACGGTGTCCCCCAAAATAACTAGCAGATGGCTTTCCACCCCCTCAATGAAACATTTAAACAAATTGCAGAATTGTCAAAATTTTATCATGAAGGCACACACGCTATAAAAAGGTTGGTTTTTAAATGAATTGTGAATTTGCCTCATTGCACAATATTTTTTTTCTAAAATTATAACCAGAAAATATTCTCTGTTTAATTTTTTAACATATCCTTTCACAAAACACATCTGCTATGAAGTATTTCTAATTCGTGCTAGCTGCTTTTTAACAAACAGTGACTATGCCACCCTCTCTTATTGGAGCAAATAAGTGCATTCATTCTCTTTCTTCCTTTCCTATCTTTTCACTACTGACAGAAGGATGTTACCATACTCTCCAAAGAGGAAATAAATGGATGGTGGTACAATTGTTTGTTCTGTACAAAGCAACTGACCAGGTTAAAGAAAGGAGAAAAGATAGGGAAATGGGGAAAATGGAGGGAGGGAGATGGCTTGATGTGTAAGAATTGAGGAGAAAGAGCAGGAACACACAGAGAACATCCCACCATAATGGCTGATTATTGGGAACATAATAAGTAGTAGACTAGGAAAAATACCACAAACTCAAGAGTCTAAATTAGGTGAAAAGGTTAGCTGAAGATAGAAGGATTGAAGAATACCAGTGTATTATGTTGTCAACCTTTTGGAGTTAAAATGACAGACAGAAACACCAATCCTGGCCAACAGCTTGTTTATTTCTAACTCATAGCTCTCTCATCCTTAATTGGTTTGTGCTTAGTACCACTAAGAGAACACCATTTGTGTAGTGTGGAGTATTGGCCTTGGCATTACAAATTTTGAATATTTTTCCCCTCTTCATCTAAAAGGAAAAATTTATAACATCTTAAATGTTTTGTAAATGCAAAGATATTGTACCTTGCCTTTAATAAATAGCAATTACTGAACAGATTCATGGATTGTGAAAGCTAGAAGGATCATTTAGTGATGATCCCCTTACTTTACAAAAGAAGGTGGTGAGATCTAGGGACTTGTCCAAAGTCACACAACTAGTCAGTTGCAAAGTGAAAAGTGCCATATTTTAGAACACACATAAGTCACAGTGTTATGCAATAATGATAAAATCATATAGCTACAGTTAATTTCAATAGATGGTCAAGTACAGATCATAAGATTAATGTTTAAATGGTACAGAACCCTGTCACCCATTCACACCACATCCTTTTGTATTTCAATTTCTAGAAGGGGGGGAAATCCCTTAAATTTCCATCTGAAAACCTAGGTTAGTATTTCCTTTTAAAAGATTTACCCTTTAGATTTTATTTAGGTTTACTTTATTTATTTAGGTTTATAATATATATCTTGGAAATAAAATATTTATTCCTTTTTTTTTTTTGATCTTGAGAAAAAAGTAGCTTGAAATAAACTGGTTTGTGAGGATGAATGACTTTCAAACTCTATCAAAAATCAATACAGCATTGAAAGCAGTGAAACATACTGAAGAAACAGAAATCTATTAAAAACAACACACAAAAAAAAACACCAAATAAACTTTTACCATTAATTTTGTTCACTAAAAACAAAAAATGCCCCCCCCCCCCCCCCCCCTTGGCTTTCCCGGTTTCCTTAACACAGCTCAGGTCCTAACTTCTGAAGGCCTTTCTTATCCTCCTTCTCCCTCCTTCCTTTTGAGATAACTTTGAATTTACACTGGATAAATCTTGTATGTACCTATTTATTTTCATGCTGTTTCCTCCACTAGAATATAAGCTCCCTGAAGACAAAGCTTTACTTTTGCCTGACTTTGTGAATGCTAAATAAATGCTTTTTGGCCCTTGACTAGATATCTGACTTGACCTGGAACAACTTCCAAGAGATTTCCTTGGAGTACTTTGATACCCCAAAGGAAATCTGTGTTTATATAGCTATTACACAGTGAAAAGATAATTATACCCAACCATCACTTATTTGCTGTAATGGAAAACAATGGCATGGGTAATGTAAAATATCGAAAAAATCTACTGCTTTCCCTATCTTAATATAGGGAAAAGTTGGCAAAGAAGAAATTTTGGATATGATGGTCCCAACTCAACTTGTAATGAGATGATAACAATTTCTGGGTAAACAAAAGTCCTTTCAGTTCAATAAATGTTTAATTTAAGTACCTATTGTGGGGAGAGCTCTGTGCTGGGTGATGAAAGTGATATAAAGTTTATAAGGTAAATCACCTCCATGTTTGTGGATGTTAGTCTAATAGTATTATTAGATAACTATAACAATTACATCATAGGTACAGTAAAGAAATATAACACAAGGTGCTGCATGAGGTCCAAAGTGGAGGAAGATCATTTAATTGATCAGGAAAGGGGTGCTTAGGAAAATTTCTTGGAGAAAGCATTAGGTGTATAAGGATGTCTAGAAATTAAGTGGATAAAGACAAAAGGGGATTCTAGAAATAGAATAGAATCTGAGGGAAAACACAGAGATGGTAGAGTACCAGGGACAGAGAGAAGTCCAGTTTGCTTATAGTGTAGAATACATAGAAAAGAAAAATATGAGTTAAGTATAGAAAGATTGGTCAATGACAGACTGCCATTTTGAATGCCAAGCTTTGAATGCCAAGCAAAGAAGTTGAAACATTATTCATCAGATACTCAGAAATCACTAATAACTTTTTAGAAGAAAAGTTACATAACCAGATAAGAAATTGAGGAAAAATGATCAATGCTAGATGCCACCTTAGAAATTAAAGCTTGAACAAAAGGTTTTTCAATTGTCAGTGCTGTAAAATTACCCATGCATAGATCTTGTAAATAAAAAGCTATAACAATAATAAAAAAATCAACCTTCTTACTTTACAGATGAGGAAACTATTACCCTGAGAAAGAAAACGACTATCTTAAAGTGAAAGGGCTAGATCATGGTAAACTTGAGATCAATATTTATGAGGATTCATCTGCTAGGGGTAGGTAGAGTGGATATCCAGTGTAAAAAACACTGGATAAAGATATAGGCCACAATACATAAAAAAACAAAAAATAGTTCTCTTCACTGGAATTGACTGTTTTACATCTATATATAGCCAAGTCATAATGAGTGCCTCAAGATAATATAGTATGTGATGGATGAGTTTTAGAATTCAGCACCCTTAAATTCCAAATATAGAAAATACTTTCTCAGTCTTCTTAATCATGCTGTTTCTCAATCATGTCAATTTATAATATTCAATGACTATTGTAGATGAATAGTTGAAAACATTTTTTTTTTTTTTTTTTTGCCATGCAACTGTCAAGATATCATTTATTCAATGAGGCTACATTGTAACTTTGAATGCATGGGCACTAAACTCTAGAAGCTCATAGAGAAATAACTTCAAGATTATTCAAAAGAAGGATTAAAAATAGAAATAAATTAATGAGTGTTTTTTTTTTGGGGGGGGGAAGGCAATTATATTCAAAGAAGTCTCTAAGAGATAAGAAACAAATCAAACTTTAGCTATGTAGGGAGAGCAGAAGCACTGAGATTGCCAGGGCTTAGGTACTGCTAGGTTTATTCAAATCTCTTACATTCACGAGTGTGAATTTCAGATATAATCAAAACAGAAGTGACAAAACCCAAAACCACATGAGCAAACACTGGCTTTAAAGTGCTGTGGGAACAGAGACATTTGTTTAAGTAACTACTGTTTAAAAAATGCATACATAGTAACACCAAAATAAACAGCTTGCGATGCTGTTTATTTTAAGATACACAATAGTAATGTAAAATGTGGTATGCCCCAGATCCAGAGAACCCTAACATTATTTACAGTTCCAAAGAGTCGTAGGCACACTCAATGACATGCTAGTGCAGAAGTGACTTCCTGCTTGGGATGGTAGCTAAGGTCAGAATTCATTACTTTTGGAGCAAGGAGCAAACAAGTAAGTCACCACAAAGACCACTGATTTTCCTGCTCCTGTTGATAGCTGTGAATTGTGAATGAAGTCCTACAGAGAGCAGCATTGCCAATTTTGTTCACTGAAGTGTCTATTAATCACAGGTCTTTAAGAAAAGTCTGGCAAATATGGAAAAGACCTTTACTGGTGATCATAGTTTTTGTCTCTTTCTGTGTGTCTGTTTATATTTCTGTCTGTCTCATTTTGTTATCCTCTCTCATCTCTGTCTTTTTTATATAAGAACATATAACATATAGCATATATACTATTATATATGTATGCATGTATATATATACACACACATATATATGTATGCGTATATATATACATGCATATACATAATGCAAATATAGTATATATAGCCAGTGCAAATACAGTAGATGTGCATATATTTGTGTGTGTGTGTGTGTGTGTATGTGTGTGTGTGTGTGTGTGTATGTGTGTGTTTTAAATGGAAAGAAGAAAAACAAACCCTTGAAAGTATGCAAGCTGGTTGGGGTGCTGAAGCATATGTAGAACTGAACTCTAAGAAAAAGCAGCTAGATCAAACAAACCCTAAACATGATCAAAATAAAGAACTCCATTTGTGGTTTATTTTAGTCAACACTGATTAGTCAATCCACATGCCTTCTCTCCTCTTCGCCTTGTCTATATTCTCCCTAAGTGCTTCTAGGAAATTAAAAGTTTAGGGTATTTTATTTCATATTCTCTTTTGACATTCTAGAAAAGTGGGTGGTTCCTTTTTTTCTCCCTGTCTGGTCTCCAGCCAAATATGGTAATCCTAATTCCCCCTTCCCCCCCATCTTGGCATTCTATTCTTTTCATATGAGTTAACATCCATCTTTGCCCCTGGGCATACCTGTTCCTTTGTGAATGAATTTTTCTACCTTTCCTATAATTGCTCCTTTTATGTCCCAGTCTTCATGAAATCGTACTTCTCCCCTAACAATGCCTCTTCCCTCAAAAGTCTCTCTAATTATGTCCATTTCATCTCTGACTCTCATTAACCAAGGGGAAAAAGTGAACATACTCCTTGTTTCTAAATTTTTTTTTTTTGGTCACCTTCACTCACCAACCTCTTTTCTTTTGAAGTCACCACCCCCTTTTATAAACACTTTCACCAGCCTTATTTTGGCAGATCCTAAACTCTCTTCCACTTTCTTTAAGGATACCTGGCTTAATCTTTCTCTTCACTTAATTTATTATTATCAACTTCTGAAATTACTTATTGAAATTAAGATTTTTTTAACTTTCTACCTCCAGATTTTTTTTTTTTTGTCTTTACCATTCAGAGGAGGGGGAGAGAAATATCCCTCTTCCTTTCCAAAACTAATTCTTTCACCCATGTTCTTAATATACCTGCTCAAAGAGCTTGATTCCCTAATCATTTCCTCGCTCTTATATTTTCAATTACTCTTCTACCAGCTCTTACCCCTTACACACATATAAGATCAGATTTCCTCTGTAGTACAAGATGCATATAATTTTGTGTCAGAAGCTATCAGAAATGTGAGTGTTGGCAGGGATGGGGTAAAGCCATATAGGACAATTGTGAACAAGGAACATTCCCAACAACAAACGTAGTTCTAGAAGAGAAATAATGAGCATTTCTATTTGTTTCCTTGCTTGGCACTGTATTTTTGCCTGTTTTCATCCTTACCCTTTCCTTCAGTCCAGGACTCTGCTTTATCTTTCTCCTAAACAACTGTGTGCTTTGGACTCTCAGTAGCTGCCCTCTGTTATCTGGCAGGTGGCCCATCTACCTGATTATCTTCTGAACTCTCAGTATTTATTTATCTCTTACTTTCTTCCCATACTTTGACCTGTCATTTTCATTACCTGATCTGACCTACACTTTTATCTCTGAAACAAATTCCTTTGTTTATACTTCAGTTCAAATATCTATCTGCTAATTGCCTTGGGTATATAGATGGGATGCACCTATCTTAAAATAAATAAACAAACCTTTTCTCACCCTCTTTGATTTATGATCCTATCTTCCTGTTTTCCTTTACTACTAAACTTCTGCAAAAACCAGGTTTTGACCATATTTGTCCAAGTGGCTAGCCGTTCCCTATCTGATGCTGATATACAACTTGACAAATATTTGTAGTGGAGAGAAAAAATTAAACTGGTTAGCTAATAGCATATATGACAATGTAGTCCAGCAGCACATTAGCCCTGCTACTGTTGTGTAACTAGTTGCCTTTATGGGTTATTAGTAGCCTTGGAAAAACAATCATTTTATCATTAATTATAATTCAGTTTCAATTACAACTAAATTCATGTAACCTCCCTACAATATAGATTTTTAGAAAAACATGGAAGCTCTGCCTTAGACCCATAAAATCTCAGAAGTGATAGGAACTTCACAGGTCAGTTAGCCAGGTTTTTTATCTGAAGTGATCTTTCAGCCTTAACAAGTGAAAGGAGACTTAAGATCTCTATAGGCAACTATTTTTATTTTTGTAACATTCTCAAAGTTTGTGTATTTCTCATTATATTTAGCTAAACTCTTCCTTTCCATAATGTTTATTCATTGGTATTAGTACTCTCCTCAGATCACTTTTCCACATGAAAAACATTTTGTTTATTTAAGGAGTGCTCTCATGTTCCCCTGTATCTCTTCTCCAGGTTAAACATTCCTACTTCCTTTAATCTATCCTCACATAGCAGAGTTTCTAGTTTATATCATCATCCTGACTGCCTTTTTCTATACCTTGTTAGGTTTCCACATCTTTCCTAAAACATAATGCCCAGAACTATACATAATATTCTAAGTTTATCCTATTTATATACCCAGGTCTGATGAGCAAAATGCAGGAAACCATTTTCTTCATGCTGGATATTATGTTACCATTAATGCAGCCCAATTTGACATTTTCAAACTAATTAATATTGCTAAATTATTTGTTTGTTTTTGAATGTTTTAACTTATGCTTTCATTACTTTATAGGGGAGCTTTAACCCTGTAGGTTAAAACTCCTCTTCATTATAGAAAGGCAACTTGGGGCTCTGAGAAGAGGATAATCTTTCTATGTTCACATGGTTACTATGTAAGACCTAGAGCCAGATTTTCCTGACTCAAAATCTGGATCTTTATCTGTGAAACAACTGCTTCTTTATTAAAATTCTGGCCTTTTTCACTTGAAACTTTCCAGCTATGTCATCCCAACCTGGAGTTATGTAGTTGGTTTTTGAAAAGCCAACACAGGACTTCACATTTGTTCCCATTTAATTTCCATTTTTTTAATCCAACCCATTTCCCCAATCTAGTAAGATCTTTTTCAAATCCAAATTCTATAACAAAATGTGTTTATTTCTTCCAGCTTTGTGACATCTGAACAAGTGTGCATTCTAGCTCTTTATCCAAGTCTTTGATAAAAATATTGAACCAGGAACAAGGACTAAGCTCTTTGCGATACACCTATAGATACTAATCAAGTAATCAACATTTTTTTGGGGGGGGGAGGGTCTGGTCAGATAATTTTTCTAAACCTATTCATATTATCATTAAATACAATTCTCTTATCATGTCTACAAGGAAGTGAATAGTCAAAACTAGCTCTTTATAACCTTCATTAACCACTAATTCCTTATTACCTTGTAATCCTGGCTTCTGTTGACAGGAAGTTTCCATAACCATTGGATTTCTGCCCAATAAATATTTGTTGAATGAATGCTCAACACATTTCTCTTTACAATCTCAAATTCATTTTCCCTTTATTATGAATCCACTTTTTTTCTTCTTCACTACAATCAAATTAATTGAATTATTTGAATATGTATGACTTCCTCACTTAATCAGTGTTCCTCAGTCTCCTTTTTTTTTAAACAAGATAAGTTTCCATTAAATTGGCTGAATTCAATGACATTGCTGAACGTTTAGTTCTCACTCTTCTTGATACTCTTAATTACCCACTTCTTTTTTGGAATTATATCATCTTAGCTTCCCTAGTATTATGTAAAATTAGTTTTCATTAAGTTTCTTTAATTTCATTTTTCTGCCTTCTTTTGATGAGTCTTCTTTCTCTCCCCATCTCCTATATGTAGACATTCCCAAGAATTTTGCCCCTAAGCCTTTCTAACCCTCTATATTCTCATCTTCCACAATCTCATTTATTTCCTTAACTTCTATTGTAAAATTTCTATAATTGGTTCTAAATCTAAATCTCTAAACCTTATCCTCACTCTAACATTCAATACCTGTGCAATTTTGGGCAAGATATTTTATCTCCCCTGGGCTCAGTTCTGTCATTAACTAAGCTTGGAAATTAGACTAGAATTAAGTTCCTTTGCAGCAGGATATCTCTGATACAATCTCTTCTAAGTATGAGTTTTATATTTCCAACTACCTGCTAAGCAACTCGACTTTTTGGTCATTTCTACATCTTAAGTTCAACATGTAATGCCAAACTTTTTTTTTTTTTTTGGCAAAACCAATTCCTATTCCTTACTTGCCTATTAATGGTTGTCCCACTCTGCTAGTCAAATCTCAATATTTTATTTTGATTCTTTGGCTGTTTCCCACCCTTTCCCATATTTAATCATTTTTCAATCTTGTCAATTCATAGTTTGCAAAAGCTCTTTTCTTCTTCTTCTTCTATCTTCTCCTTTTATATAAACCACTGTAGCCACTCTATTCAAATTCATGTTATCTCTATCCTTAATTATACAACTCTTCAACTGCAGTCTCTCACCTTTCCAATTCAATATAATATACTGTCACCAGAGCAATCTACTTGAAGTCAAACTAATGATGTCATTTCATTGTTCAAAACCCTTCAAGACTTGTCTATTCCTTACAAAAAAAAGGGCACAAATAAGTGTGTGTGTGTCACACACACACACACACACACACACACACACAGAGAAATGTTATCTCCTTTACTATATTATTAATTCATTTATTAGCACACTCTACCTCATGCATCTTTGTATTCATCCCTCTCCCCAACTCCAGCACCTCTGACACTGCTTTGTTCATACAAAGTGCCTCAAAATATTGGTTGAAAGAAATATTAGTCCTGCCACATTTTGCTCCAAGATCATAAATTATTTTTCCTCTTGTGGCTGCTAGGCAGTTCAATGGATAGAACACTGGACCTTGCATTAAGAAGATCTGACTTTAAATCCAGCCTAAGACACTTACCAGTTATGTGACCCTTTGCTTGCCTCAGTTTCCTCAACTGTGAAATAACAACACCTATGTCTCAGAATTGATGTGAGGACAAGGAGAATGAGATATTTGTAAAGCATTTAGTACTGTGTTTGGCCCATAATAGGCACTTATATTATTCCCCTTTTATACAGATCAATTTTCTTTCCTTCTCCACTACAATGAAATTAATAGTTTAGGTACTGACTACTTCCTCACCTAAAGAATTTACCTGCAACCCTTAGAGTTGGTCATCCTTTCTTTTGTAACAAGATCACTTCCTGAGAAATCCAAACCGAAGTCACAGGTTAATTTCCTTATATTTATATTGGTTTCTATTGTGTATGTGACTTCTCATTCACACAAAGGCATATCTAGATGAGTTTGTTAACCATCCCAAGACAATATGATTTTGAGTACCAAGAAACAAATTGAACACCATAGAATCATATAACAACAAGCAAATAATCCAAAAACTCTATTATTTCCACTATATTATATACAATTCCACTTTGCTTTTTAGGATTTAACTTTCATTAAAGGACCTCTAAAGGATCATGCTAAATTTTATCACTAATTGGTTGAATTGAAAAGTATCAGCCCTTTGGGCTGACCAACTATAAAGAATGTGAGAGTGAATTAAGGACAAAATTCCTCACATAGTTCATATTTCAGAATCATAAGATTTATAATTTGAAAAGAACAAAAAAATCATACAGCTCAATCCCATAATTTTTCAGAGGAAGAAACTTGAGTCCCAGAGTCATAATGACTTGACTAAGATCACATGTGAGATAAATAGCCCAAATGGGATTATAAACTCTCATTTTCTGGTTCTAGAGCCATTAGTCTCATCACCAAAACACACTGAATTTCTTGAACTGATTTGAATTTTAAGAATCTTATGTCACATTGTTTTCCATGCCAAAAATTTTCTTCCCATCTCTCTCTCTGAATCTTTTGATCCAACTTTCCCTTCAAGGACCAGCTCAGTTCTTATTTCCTTACTGAAAACTTCTCTGACTTGAAATGATGACTTAAAAAAAAAAATTGGGATGAACTTTAACCCTCTTTTGTTACAGAGAAGAAAAGTGGAAGCCAGAGAAGTAAAAAGAGACAACCTCAAACAGTGCTAGAACTAGAAGGGAATTTAAAAGCTAGGATAGAATTGGTAATAGAAATTGTATAATATCACCCACTCAATTATTTCTTTTAGGTTGGTGTCACAGAGAAACTTGAGAGAGTTTATAGAAGTTTTCAAATTTCATTTATTCATAACCACATTGACATTTATTCATAACTACAGTGACAATATGCCACAGTCCTAATCATTTTCAAGCTCATTTTTCCCACCTCCCCTGTACATGTCACATTTTGTAAAGCAGGATTTAATCCTCCTTCACAATAATATACCTTTTGACTATGTTTGGAGAAGAGGGAGACAGAATTTTTCCTTTCAAAAGGACATCTAGTTCCAAATATAATGCAAGATACAAGTTTTGTGATCCAAGTTCACAACCTTGGAATCATCCTTCATTCTTCCTTCTCCCACATTACATGTAATCAGTGAATTAGAAAGTCTTCTCATACTTCAGACTTGTCTTTTTCTTTCTACTAATACAGTCTGTACCTTAAGTGAAGCCCTAAGACTTCTTACTTGGACTTTCAGACACTGTTCAGTCTCTCTTTTCTCCAATTCATCCTCCATACACGTTCAAATTTGATTTTCTAAAAACACATCTGGCATGTCATTTTCATACTGAAAAATTTTCTATGACTTAAAATAAAATACAGACCATTCAGACCAATATCTAAAGTTCTCTACAATCTGACTCCCACCTTTCTTTTCAATCTTATATTACTTTCCTTTCTATATTCTCAATTCCAACCAAACTGACCTACTTTTGTTCTCTGTGTAGAGATTCCATTGGCTACCATTCTGCCACTCCACAAATGAAATATACTTCGTCCTCACCTCCACCTTATAGCATCCTTAAGTTCCTTCCAAATATATATTTTACAAAGGCTGCTAAGTGAGTCAGTAGTTAGTGCACGGGCTCTAGAATAATGAAGACCTAAATTCAAATTCTTCAAATGCTTCAGATGCTTATTAGCTGTGTGACCCTGAGTTAGTTACTCTAATATCTGCCAAAGTTTCCTCAACCGCAAAATGGGACTAATATTATAGCCCTGTATATCAACTTCTGGGTTGTTGTAAGGATTTTATGTTTGTAAAATGCTTAGCATAATGTCTGTACATAGTAGATATTTAATAAATACATCTTTCTTTCCTACAAAAGTTTCCCTTTATTACCCTAGTTAGCAGTAATCCATATTTTCTTCTAAATCCTTCCCAGAGTTCCCTGCATCCAAGGCATCAATTAATTAGCACAATTAATCAATAAATTGAAACAAGTCTGAAAAACATATTGGGGGGACGGGATAGTAGATGCCCCTATCTCTTCATTCAAGTCCTGCTTGATCTATGTAACTTTGTTATATATATTTTTAAAAACTGGGGGAGGTATATAGTTATTCTTAACATTTATATTGTTGCAGTTACTATATAAATTGTTTTCTTAGCTCTCCTCACTTCACTCTGTATCAGTTCCTGCATATCTTTCTATGCTTCTCTATATTCATTACATACATCATTTCTTACCGCACAGTAATATTCCAATACATTTGCATATGACAGTCTGTGTAGTTATTCTCCAATTGATGGGCATCTACTTTGTTTCTGATTCTTTGCTATCACACACACAAAAAGCTTCTAATAATATTTTAGCGTGTATGAGGACTATCTTTTTGTCAATGACTTCCTTAGGGAATAAGCCCAGGAATAGATTCTTTGGTTCACATTAGTCACTTTTTTTTTTTTTTTTGCATAATTCCAGATTGTTTTTCAAAATGGTTACATTTCACAACTCTGCCAACAATGGGTTACTGTAACTATCAATGAATAACCCTTCTAAGATTGACTGTTGCCATTTTGGGGTAGTTTTTGCCAATTTGTAGAATGTGAGATAAAACCTCAGGGTTTTTTTTTTTTTTTTATTAGTGATTTGGAAAATGCTTTCATGTGTTTGTGAATATTTTGCAACTCTTTGTTTTATTTATATTCTTTAATAGTTTGTCTGTTGGTTAACATGGTTAATATATGTATCTAACTATATATGTATATATATGTATATAAATTATACATGTAATTTTATGTCTTGAATATTTAATATCAAAGGAATTTAATACAATTTTTTCTCTCATTTAACCAATTCTCTTCTCATTCTAGATGTATCAATGTCTATGCAGAAGTTTTCCAGTTTTGAGTAATCAAAGTAATTTATTTTATCTTTTGTAATAATTGTCTCTTTCTAAATGACTGAAAAACAATTGAACATGTAAAATTGTTAACGTTTTTACCTCTCCCAGTCTGTTCCATTGAACTTTCTCTCTATTTTTAAACCAACACGAGGTAATTTTGAAAACTTCTATTTTATAATTTAGTTTGAATTTTGAAAGTGCAATATATTCCTTCTTCATCTTTACTTCTTTTTATTATTTCCCTTGACATTCTAGATCTTTTGCTTTACCAAGAAAATTTTCTTAATATTATATCAAGTTCTATAAAATCATCCCATGGTAATTTGATGAATATAAGAAGAAAAGTATAAATTAATTTTGGTAGCATTGTAATTTTTATTACATTGGCATAGCTTAACTACGAGCCCTGAATATTTGCCCAGCTATTTAAGTTGTTTTTCATTTCTTTACAGAACACTTTGTAATTGAATCTTTACATGTCTTTGTGGGCTTTGGAAGATTAATCCCCAGATATATTTTGCACATTGAAGCTATTTGTAATGAGATTTCCCTTTTTATTGTTTCTTGGATTTTGTAATTATTATATAAATATGCTGTTGACTTTTGAGAATTTATTTTGTAGTCTGCAACTTTGCTTAAACTATTAATTATCTCAGTCTTTTTGTTGATTTCCTGATGGCATCAGATAGAAATTATTTTATATTACCTTTACCTATTTTTATTTAATTTCTTTTTTTTTCTTATTGCTGTTACTTTTATTTCTAGAACTGTATCATATAATATTGGGTATGATAGTTATCCTTTGGAGTTTAGATAAATTTTTTTAGTATAATAAAATAAGACCCCTCCAGGTCTACACTTTGTAGGGTTTTTAGCATAAGGAGTGTTGTACTTTGTCAAAGGCTTTTTTTTATATCTACTGAGATGATCATGTAGTTTTGAATGTTTTGGTTTTTAATATGTTTATTTAATATGTTTATTTTTCCCTCTCTAAGTTGAACCATGCTCACATCTTTGATATAAATCCCATTTGCTTTTAATGAATAATGGATAATAACCTATACTTTTCCTTCCAGTTCAAACCAGCCACCGCCCACAAGAATCCTTTCTTGATTGCTTTGG
Source organism: Antechinus flavipes (assembly GCF_016432865.1). Classification (NCBI taxonomy): domain Eukaryota; kingdom Metazoa; phylum Chordata; class Mammalia; order Dasyuromorphia; family Dasyuridae; genus Antechinus; species Antechinus flavipes. The sequence goes on from NC_067399.1 coordinate 268,549,796, forward strand.
TTATTCATCTTTGCTTCTGTCTCTCTCTGAATCCCTGTTACAAGTCAAATTTAATAAATAATTTTGTCTATTTTTTAAATTTAATTTTTAAAATTAAAAAATTAATTAAAACTAAGAGTTAACATTAACTAAGACCTAAAATTAAGAATTGACATTAGTTAATGGTTGGGTTTGGGGGGGAATTTTTTTGGCGGGAGGAATCCAGAGGTTAAGTAACATGCCTGTGGCCATAGAACCAGTAAGTGTCAGGGGTAGGATTTGAAACAAAATCTTTCTAAGTCTACAGATAGCACTTTAAGTAGTATGCTAAACTGATTCCCAAGTTATTGTTTATATATGTGTGTGTGTGTGTGTGTGTGTGTGTGTACATATCCATCTATGTACAAGTAGATGCCATTATAGTTTGACATGACAAGTTATCATACACTATTAAATGAAACAACTGAAATTAATTCTGGCAGATTTGGGACTGACAGTTCAAAATAAGAGTAACAAATGTAAAAGCATGAAAATGGTATTACTATTATATTTTAAGAGGATAATACAGTCTTAAAGGTGTCAATGATTACTTTGGTTACTATAAACAACAGCTGCCAGTCAACTTAGATCTGTATGTAAAGTAAAAAGCCAAATTCTATTCAACCAAAGTTGATAATTTCTACTCCCAAATCACTATTTCCTAACAATAGCAAATAACTTTACATTTTATAATCCATTACAAATTAGAAATTCAGTCTACTGGATTGAGAAATTTAAACATTTTCATGGAATCATCTTAATCCTATGAAAGAATATTACTTAAAAGCTCAACTTGGGGTAGGGTCTGGGATTGTTTTTGTTTTGTGTTAAAGCTTGCCACGAGATAATATATCTTGAAGCAAATCTGAGGGGCAGTTAGTATTGTCAGGAAGCAATTAGCTTTGCCATAAAAGTAAGACTGCTTTTCCCTACAGAACACACATACACACAAACACACAGATACACATATACACACACAAAGATACACACACACAATATGGTGTTTAACAATGAAGTAACTATTTTTTTTTCCCTTTGGGAAGTTAAACATTATGGCATTCCAACATTCCATATATGTGTGTGCATATATATCACATACATATCTATATCTATTAATATTTCCTCATGAAACATAAAGTTAATTTAGATATAATTTTAGTTTTTAAATAGGAGTTTCCAAGATTCAACCAACATTAAAATTTTGGCCTGTCTCTTTAATTCGAGAAACAGTAAAAACGACGACAGATGGTAGACAGAATTGACTTATGTCCTCTATTCTTTATAGAAGAAGGGGGTGCATAGAAACTTTGATAAAGGCAGAAGCTACAGTATGGAGGTCTCTACTATAATTATCTAATAGTTTTTTTGACCGATAGTTCAGAACATTTAGTTTTTTCTTTCTCAGACATGCTTTGTAACCAACCAGCAGTCCTGTAGGTTGCCATGGGTGATGCTAGTGCTGACATCCAGTCCCCAGTACAAATAAGCACATGATGGATGAGCCTTTAGTCCTGAACCTTAGCAACCCCTGAGATTACCATTGCTTCCCACCCTAGTCCTCCTCCTTCCTTGCCTCCCTAGCCCATGCAAAAAGCAAAAATCATTATGTAATAGGAAGAACATTCAAACTTACAGTTAATTGGAAACATTGTAAAGAAAAAGGAATGCTTTGGACAGCATGTCTAGGGAAAACAAACCATTCTGCATTGTTATTTAATGAATTGTGACATCATTTCCTGAAATTAAACAGAGATGACACCATTTCAGATCATTCTGTGTAAAGCTTATTTCAAATAATTCACAGATGTTTTCTTCTAGGGACTAAGGAAACGATACAGAGGCCAATGTTTGATGGGGGTGGGAGCTAGTAGGAGAGATCAGAAAACTATGTGCAGTCTATTTGTGTTGATCCTGTATCCATACTTTTTTTAAGCTATGTTTGGTATATGCATTTTCACTCATACATTAATTGTACTTTATCCTCACTTGTATTCAGTATACATTTGCATTTCTGAGTATGAGAAAGCCTCCCTGAGCATAAGCAAGACTGGTTAAATTTGGTATTAATTTAGCCTATAGCTATTGATATTAAGTAGACTAATCTCTGAATCATAAAGACACTAATTTCCAAGTAGTAACAACTAATGCCCCTGAAATACTGATTAGATTAAATATTCAGGGCCCTTAAAAACAGGTTTAATGATAAAAATTATCACAATATCTCTATGGATACAATTATGGAAATTTGCAAGTGAAGAGATTGGAGGATAGACTAGAGAGGCATTCAATGTAACTTCCCTTGATGTCTGTGCATGATAGTGGACTTCTCAAATAGTTGAAAGAGGCCCAACCTCAATTATGAAAGCATAGATATAAGTGTTGGTACATTTCTTGGTAAGAAAGATGAAATTTCTTAGTCAAACAAAGATAGTCAGAATCATTCAGAATTACTCTACGATTAGTTCTTCACCTTCACAAGGTTCATTGGGGTTCTACATTTTAAAAATGGAATAAAAGTTTCTGGGGTGCCTTCATGTGTCTTGGGTCAATATAATTAACTCCACAGGCCTCCCACAGCCTTACCTCCTGTAGTCACAGCCTCTTAAAATTAAGTCAACTAGATTGTCTTCCTTTAAGAAAGATGAAATAAGCTGTGTCCACATCACCCCAACACAACTGCTTAAAAAGCATTGAACATATATTCAAACAAGTAGGATTGTTGGGCGTTTTTTTTGGAGGGGGGAGGAGGAGTATTCCACATGATCCATCTCTTTTTTTCCTTCTCTCTCTAGAAACTGAAATCTTTGGCTATCTGATTTCCTTCCTGTGAATAGATTAGGTGTTTTGGCATTGTGTTGATTTTGGTGAATGCTGTAGAGACATTTCCACAATGAAATCCAGGCAACATATTTACTCATAGCTTAAGTATTATAACCATAGGATATTTTTTAAAAATTCCCAATGTCAAGCATGTAACTATTCAGAATTTGGTGGAATAAACATAGCACATAGTAGCAGAAAAGAACTCAAACAAAAGAATAACTATACATGAGTTTTTCAAGGAAAAACTACAACACAAGTAGATGAAAATATGTGTGTATGTGTGTGTTATATGTGCAAATGTATGCATGTGGTAGTAGAAGGAAAGGGGATATAATATTTTATATGAACAAAATCAGGATATTTTGCTAAAGGGAAAAATAACTATATGAGATCAGGAAAAAAAGTTTATTCACTATATATACTTATGATAGTATACATTTGCTGTTATATGCATATGTAAATGATACATACACAGAGAGAGAAAGAATGAGATTACAAAGATGAATTTCATATGTGTCTATATAGTTGCCCACATCTTATACACCAATGTAGCTTTAAAGATCTTCTGTATTCCTGCATATGTGTTTTTCCTAGAATTACTATTAAGAAAACCTTTAGCTGAAAACTATTATGAGCAAGTGGTGTCTTTGTGTCTAAGCACTTCCTGTTTTCATTCTATGATCAAATATGTTCTTTGCAGGGCAAATAAGGGAGCACTTGAGAAAGAAAGTAGAAGCTCTGAGAGGTTAATTGAGTGTACTAAAGGTTTCGTGGCATGGAGGACCTTTCTAGGTTTATGAATAAATCGTCAATTGGTCCTGATTTCTTGCTGTTTCTTTTCTTTAAATATTTTTGCAGTCAAATAAAAACAATCTAGATGGCAAGTTCATCATTCTGATATCATAACTTCTGTGTATTAGAGAAAAAAAACATGCTTTCTGAGGATTTTCCTAATTTTTATAACTATTTAATATTCCAGATTTTTCCAGGAAAAAAAATAAAGCTAATAAATGTCCAACATATTCTTTAAATATTTATAATTTCTTTAATTGAAAAGTAAGGGAAATATTCATTTATCCCCTCCAAAGAGGGACAATAAAATACTTTTTGATTGTTTAAAACTCGAACAAACAAAACATTTTTATTGATTAAATAGCTGATTTATTTCCCTGAGATTACTGAAATATTCAAGAATAGATTATTTAACAAGGTGAGATGTGAAATATAGAAACTAGTGGGGAATTGAAAGCAAATAAAATTACTTATTTACAGAGATCAAGAACCTCTCTAATAGCCTAACTTGAAATGAGGGAATTCCTAATTCCTTATGTATAATAACTTCATTTTTCAAAATAGCCACTTTATATTTGAATTTTATTTCCTGATGAAAGGGAACAACAAATAAGTTTATTATCTCCCCAACCCAATTTGGTAGCATGCAGGAATTTTATTATTCAAACAGCTTAAGTTGTAGTGCAATTCCTTCTTCCAGGAAAATCAGAGGTTAGTGATTTTTGTCAGATTGAGACTAAAACCTAACATTTGCTACAGTTGGCCTTTGTTGAGGTGGGATTTTGGGGTTTCTTTTTCTTTTTTCTTTTTGCCTTTTGAGGTATTCAGAATAGGTGACAATGGCTTGCAGTTGAGAACATATGTAGAAAGACCCCTGTGGTTTATGGAAAAAGTTGTTCCATGCTGGTTGGGTGTTTGGAAAAAAAAAATACAACCAGAGTTCTTTTATGTTCTCTCAGTTAATGAATGCATGAATGTCAAAATGGGCCAATGGCCCATTCAGGGGGCAAAGCCTTAGCAGTCTCCTTCTTAAGAACACATCCTGAGATGTAAAATACATTTGCTTAACAAATTAAAATAATGAGATAATTCAATTAGTTTCTTTTTTTAAAAAAGAAAGAAAAAAGGGTACATCAGGGATTATTGTAATACAAGAACAGGTCATATAGCACAAAAGGGGAATAAACTAGTTTGAAATAATGCTAAGGAGACTAAGAACGAAGGAATATATATTGAAACAGTTACTTTTAAAGAAATTATATGAAATAATTTATGTATATATATATATGTATAGTACTTAGAAATTTATATCAATAATATGTTATATTTCTATATGGTAGAGGAAACATTAAAGGGTGAATAGTGAAAAGGAGAAAAAAATAATGGACCATTTCCATTTTCAAAAGCTTCATTATTCCTGTTATTGCATTTAATAAATTAATTCTGAATTCAATCCACACTAGTTAGGGTCTATATCTCCAAGAGCTACAAGTAAATCTTTCAGCATGTGGAAACTCATTAAAGACGGAAAAGCAAAAGTTTAGCAGAACTATCCTTCATCAAAGCTAGTCATTATTGCTGGAGTGAAGTTTGAAATGAAGAGGAAATGGAATATCCAAAATAAAGCTTCAGAAAATCTCTTCCAAAGGTTAAGGGTAGGAGCTATGTGAGGCAAAAGGGCAGGGGAGGGATAGCAGAAAAGAAGATGGGAAAGCAAATGGGAGAAAGTAACTGTCAGAAAGTTATTAAAGAATACCACAAGGAGAAAAATAAAACATTTGCTGAAGGAAAAAGAAAAACAGAAAAAATAGAGATATTAAGCAATAATAAGGACTAGCCCTATATTCTTGAGTACACAATCATAGAATTTTTAAAAAGTATCTAACCCAGATGGTGAGATAGAGTACTGGGCCTGGAGCCAGAAAGACTTATCATCATGAATTCAAATCTGGCCTGAGACACTTATTAGTTCTATGACTCTGGGCAAATCCTGTTTGCCTCAGTTTCCTCATTTGTAAAATAAACTGAAGAAGGAAATGGCAGGTCACCACAGTATCTCTGCCAAGAAAATTACAAATGGGGCTGCAAAGAATCAAATGCAACTAAATAAATGACTGAACATCTCATGTCACCTAAGACTCAGAGGGCTTTTAAACAGTTTATCTAAAGGACACAGATGAGTGTCAAGCTCCTTGATTTCATCCTACATTATACTATAGTCATATATATGTAGACATTAACCTTCATATCTAGAACACACTCTCCCCTCACTTCCACTTTAAAAAAAACAAGTTTTTGTACTTCAAGGCTAAGGTCATATATCGTTTCCATGAAATTTTTTCTAAAAAAACTCAGCTGAAAGTGACTTCTCCTTCAAATTTTCCTAAGGCACCTTGCCCAGATTTCTTTTATTTTCTATATCATATTATAACCCATTCATACTTATTTGGTTAGGTGCCATTTGTTCCTTTTTGGTTCACCAACCAAATAAGTTGGTTCACCAACAAAAATCTAAAAAAGAGCCTACTACATGCTGTGCTAAACATTAGGGAAACAAAAAGAGATAAAGGGCAGCCTCTGCTTTCAGAGTGCTCACAATCACTTTAAGGAAACAACATGCAAACAATCTACATACAGGACAAATAAGAAGTAACAAACAGAGGGAAGACATTGGAATTATTTAGGATTGAAGAAATTGGATTTTTAGCTGGGCCTTGAAGGAAGCCAGGGAAGATAGGAGGTAGAGATGAGGAGGAAGAGAATTCCAGGAATAGGAGAAAACAAGTGAAAATATTCATAATTGGGACTTTGAGGCTTGAATCATTGGATCACAGATTAGTTAAAGAAAGAAATGTGTGTTGCAAAGGGGGAGGAAGGGTCATCAATGGCTTTGAATGCCAAGCAAGATTTTATAATTGATTCTGGACGTGATAGGGAGTAACTGGAGGAGGATGACAGACCTATGCTTTAGAAAGATCATTCCAACAGCCACACATGCCAGAGACATGTGACAAGAAGAATAAGCAGCAGGTTAGTGCAATGGTCAAGATATGAGGCAATGAAGGTCTGCACCAGGGCAGTGGAGATTTCAGTGGTCATGTGCAATAAATGTTACCAAGGTATTATTTATAGTCTGTAGCAACAAATTGAATATGGGGGTGAGAAACTGAGGAATCTCCAATGACACTTGAGTTTTGAGCCTGGTTGACTGAGAAAATGGTGATGTCCTTAACAATAATGGAGGAAGGGAACTTTTATTTTGGCATAATAAATTGAGATGTCCACAGGTTGTCTCATTTGAGATATCCTCTGGGCAGTAAGTCTGGAGATTAGTAGAGAAATTAGGGCTGGATAATTATAAAATAATAATAATTTTTAAAAAATAATTGGAGAATCATTAGTGTAAAGGTAGTAATAAATTTTGAGGAGCTAATGAAATCAAAAAGTGAAATAGTATAGAGGAAGAAGAAAAGGGGAAATGTAAACCACATGATGATCCAGCAAAGGAGACTAAGGAATGGTCAGTTGGGCAGAGGAAAACCAGGAGATAGTGATGTTCTGTAAACCCAGAGAGAAGTAATAGAGAAGAGGCTGATAGATAATGCCAAAGGGGGCAGAGAGGTCAAGAACAATTGGGAAAAGTCCCTTTGATATTATATTAGATCACGATGAACTTTGAAGAGAGTAGTTTTGATTAAATAACAAAGGTCAGAAGTCAGACTAGAGAGTTAAGAAAAAAATGAGAATAAAGAAAGTAGAGGCATATATTATAGGTTGCCTTCTTGAGGAATTTGTTATTATGGTTGATTGTGAAGAGGACTATGACATCAAGGAGGTGATACCCTGACATGCAAGGGAATTGCTTTTAACTGAGGGAGGGCTGTGCAAAGTCACCAGCCTCACTTTCCCCTCCAGAGCCATCTGGGTCCAGGGGCCAGATATAGATCAGGACAGCTAGAGATGGCCTTGGGTGCAGTTGGAGACCTTGGCCTTTTAAAACTAAGGTCTTTTACAAGTCTCATTTTGATTCAATATATCCTCTCCATCCTTAAAAAACCAAACAAACAACAAAATCTTTATTTGGCCCAACTTTTCCTGCTATCATTCCACATCTCTCCTTCTTTTGTACCTAAATTGTTTACACTATCACTCACTACAACTCTAGGCCAAGCCCAGCTAAGTCATTGGGCCCTGACTGGTTCTGAGTGAATGTAAATAGCAATTGTTTCTAATTGGGTTAAAAACACCGAGGTTTTTCCCTTCTTAGACTGATAATGCAGATATACAGATATACAGACAAAAAGATAGATAGATAGACAGACAGACAGACAGCTGTATATTTAGATATTTGTATGTCTCTATGTGTGTATACCTATAGATAGATATGTATTTTTTAACTACATTAAAAAGTCATTCTGTCTTATTTCTTTCTTATCTTTAATCACTGACTGGCCATTGACTAAGGAGAGATATGGAATGATAGCAGGAAAGGTTGGGCCAAATAAAGGTTTTGTTGTTTGTTTGGTTTTCTAAGGATGGAGAGGATATATTAACATACATGAACTCTGGGAGTCCAGGAATAGGTGGAGGAATACATTGAAGGAACAGTCTGCAGAAGAGGATACTAGATGACAGGGATTTTATCATCTATAATTATCATACATCTAGTATGGTAGCTTTCAAATAGCAAGTGCTTAGTAAGTAATTATCTGTTAGTCTCAATTTATAGTCAGCATGGCTATTTTTGGAATTAGGAAGATCTCTCAATCTCATTGCTAATGCTTGTTACTTATGACTATGAACAATCTTTAGTTTCTTCATCTGTAAAATGGGAGTCATAATACCTAAATTGATTACTTCACAGGGATGTTGTTGTGAGATAAACCAATTTTCAAATGTTGAAGTGATTTATATATGTCCATTATCAGTCAACATCCTTTACCCAAGGGTTAGAATGCTTTGAAAGTCTTTTTGGTGGGGGAAAAAAAAAAGTCTTTTTGGTGGAGAAATTTTTGAATAAGTCCCCAGACACATTTAAACTAGACTATAAGCATCTTCAGGGCAGGGACTATATAATTTCTTTTATAAGCACACCTTATATATATAAAACTATATATTTCTTTTATAAGTACTCCTCCCCCTACTAAATAGCAGATATAGAAAATGGTAAATAAATGTTTCATAGAGTTGGTCATAAGTCCCAGTCCGAAGGTTAGCTCTTTAGAATACATATTGTCTGTGGTAGCCCATTGTCACAATTCTAGAAGAGGAAAAAATGCAGAACCAAGACAAGGAGAGGGTAGGATAAAAGAAAGGCAAAAGACTGGTTTCCTGGGTCTTCATATTATAAGATATAGTCTATAGAACATATACATACACACATATGTACACATATGTTGTAAATGAATGTTTGAATATGCATGTGTATATACATATATTCCCTTCAGGGCAATTCAGCTACTCTGAAGGATGCTTCTTTGAAGTAGATGATTTTCATGTGAGGATATAACACCTGTTATTGGGAATAACAGCAAAATGGGATTTAGGAGATTTCCTTTTCTTGTCCCTCCTCTACCTCCCTCTAGCTAGGTCACATTGTATTTTTATGTGTCTCATTTGCAAATGTTGGCCTAGTCATCATTAAGACTAAGAACTGAAAGAGATCTTCGGAGCCATATTAGCCCAATTTCCATGCCTTTGCAATAACCATCACCCTTGCCCAAAATGCACTCTGGTTTGCCTGAAATGCACTTTTAAAAAATCTTTTGTCTCAGTTTTCTCAGTTCTTCAATTTCCTAGTTTCTTTCAAGGTTAAGCTCATGTCACATTCTACCAGCCCTCTCTTGATTCTTCAGTTTCTAATGTCTGCCCTTTCCCCTGCCTTATATTTACATATCTATTGTATAACTATTTTGCATATACATATGTGTTATCCCTCCAATAATAGAATGTCAACTCTGTGAGGGCAAGAACTGGGTATTTTTGTCTTCGTGCTCAGCAAGATGTATGTTCATTTATTCCTTATGGCTTCTAGTTCTAAACTTCTATAATTCCTTGATGAGGGTGGGGATAATAAAAGGAAGAAAGACATGAAGATCTCCTTTCAGTAAGAATTTATTGAAGTCTCTTTACCTTCAGGTATAGAGGAAGGTAAAATGCAAAATAGCAGATAATTTTGATGAGAACAAATCCACTAAAAACACATAAACAGGTGGATTTGATTTGAAGACAATAGATCCCTTAAGATCTATATTTTTCCCCCTGCCTTTTCTGGTTGTTTCTCTAACTAAATCCACTGGTGGGGGGAAGAAAAAAAAAAGAAAAGTTCCTCCCCTCACCCTCACTCAACTTCCAAATTAAAAACATTTTACAGGTTAGTAAATCTCCAGCTGAGGTGATGTAGCAAAGAACAGCTGTGAAGTAATTTTGATAATGATGAGAATAATAAGCACATGGCAAGGTTCAGGGCTTTGCTGTTACAGCTTCAGTGCTCCTGAATAGATAAAAGTGATTAAATACTCCTGATTATCCCTGACCAATATGTAATGGATTTACAGCCCTTTCAATTAGTCAGTATTTGCTTAGGACTCATTATTTTGTCTTTGGTTAAGTAATCAGCCCAGAGACTGCATGTTCTGTCTAATTCCTCTGAGCCAAGCCAGTACAGGCCCCTGACCTTTGAAATGGCCATAGCTGCAAGGCAAGAATACCTACTACTCCAGTAGAGACATTGGCTCTTCTAGCTAATCCTGACACCACAGGCCAGATCAATACACCTTAGTTTGCTACTAATGTCTTTACATCAAAATGGCTGATTTAGGAATGTTATCACTCTCCCTTCCTTATAACCATCCTGCCCTCCTTCTTCCCCTCTGCAGCTTTGGCAGAACAACGGATCAGTGGTCACCACCATGAATCAACATGAAACCTTGTCCTGGAACCATGACACTGTAGCTAATGTCATTCAGCATAGCGACACACAAGCTAAAAAATAAAAAAAAAAATCTTCTCTTTTCAATATACTACCCCATTTATTCTTATCATTAGCCCAAATGGAATGGGTTAAAAAAAATCAAAAAACCAATCTTATAACAAAAAAAATCAATAAAAAATTCCACCCTTTCCTAGTATTTCCATATGAACAATAAAATAAAAAAGGTAAGATGGTCTCTCTGAAAAAAGTCTATCATGATGCCCAAATGATGTTGTAATAGTCACCAGTATACCAACAAACAAAACCAATTGCAAACAGAGTATAACTAGAAGTATTGCACATATTTTATCCCTTTATCCCCAAAGTGAAGAAAACTAGTTTTTAAGATAATAGTTTTGAACAGACAACGATAACAAATTTTTAATCTCCACCATTATGAGATCAGAACATTATGAGAACATTTGAACCTTTTTTCATGTGTCACATGAACATCTGGAAAGTTTGCAAATTGTTTCTGTGATTCAGCCCTGAATTGTACATTGGTATACACAAATGGCAGGAAGGGCATTGCTTCCCTTCTAAGACGAAGTACTTTCCTTGATAGTCCAAAACCCCAAACATTACAAATTTCAGAGCTAGACAATGGTCTTCACAACCTTTCCACTCAGATAAATTTTCAGAGAATGTGCTCGCATCTACTGATGCAGATTTAACTACACACAAGGTCACTGTTTAGGGTCCTATCCTTATAGGATAATCTTGAGCGGCGCTCATTATTGGAACCCCACAGAAAACAGCTATCCTCTACAGCAATGTCCATAAATAGATATAGCATTTCCATACTCATAACTTGTAAGATTCGCCGAAACAGAAAGAAACGCCTTGGGAAAAAATACAAATGAACTAAGCCCTATTACCTTTCTAGGAAAATAAATCTCTAAGAGTAGATATCATTGGACATGGTAAAACCATTGTTTTTGTTCCCCATCTTCACTTACTGTGAGATGCTGGAAGAGCCATGCTCTCATGATATTTGTTGCTACTTTAGGGAAGATGCCCCTTTTCTTCTGACGTTTTTTGTCCTTGTCTGGGT